>NC_083451.1:7139443-7402586 GCF_020745735.1 Hemiscyllium ocellatum
CAAAGTGCACAGAAAGCATTTCTCCAGATTCCCGCAGAGATCGAGAGTATACCTGATAAAGTGCTAGGGTTTATCAGCATTTAAAGACATCCAGCACCCTGCTCATTTCTGATATGGACATTTTTCAAGACATCACTATCGATTTCCCCACCTTCCGTTTTCTTCTTCATAGTAAACACTAATGCAAAATACTCGTTTAGAATATCCCAACCTCCTGCTGCTCCATTCATCGGTTGCATTACTGACATTTAAGGGACCCTACTCTCTCCGTATAGGTAGCCTTTTGTTCTTCTTTTATTTATAACATGAACTTGGATTTCATTAACCCTATTTGCCAATATTAACTCAAGCCCCTTTCATACTCCGGATACCCCTCTCAAGATATTCCGACGACCTTTATACTCTGCTCATGATTCAATGGATCTCTGCTGCCAATACCTGACAAATGTTTCCTTCTTTTTCATAACCACAACCTCAATTTCTCTAGTGATCCAGTATTCCCTTTTTAGACTACCAATGTCGTTCCACCGAACAGGAACATGCTGTCTCTGGATTCTCATTAAGCATTTTGGAAGGCTTCTCATTTTCCAAGTGCTGCTTTACTGGCGAATATTCACCCCAGTCAGCTTGGAAAAAAATTATTTCCTAATACCTTCAAAATTAGCATTCCTCCCCCTTTAGAACATTAAGTTTCAGAAACTGGTCTATATTTTCCCATCACTGTTGTAAAACAATTGAGTTATGGCCTCTGGCCCAACGTGTCCCCACTGACGTCTCAGTGATCTGCTCTGCAAAGTTCCCAGAGTAAGTTAGGTATTCGCTGTCTCTAGCCGGGGGTACCCTCATAATTTATTAGAACATTTTCTTTACTACACACATTGACAAATTCCTTTCGTCCGAATCCTGAAAACTATGGCAATTTTAGTTTATGTTTGCAAGGTTAAAATCCCCTACCATTACCATTGTATTATTCTTCCAGATAAACTCCGATCCCCTTGCAAGATTGTTTATCATTTTCCAGTTGATTATTGTAAGGTGTATAGTACAATGTCGATAAGGTAATCATTCCTTTCTCAGTTCCCGCTCCACATCCCTGGATGTGTTACCAAGTGCATCTTCCTTAGGTACATAGAACATCAAACGTTATGTTTGCTTTGTCCCTTGATGTTGCGCCACCAAACATCAATTAAAAGGCTTAGTGATAAAATGTTGTGAGGGGCAGCACAGATGGAGGAAGCAGATAATGGTAAGAAAAGGATAGGATGAGGTCACATGGCCCTGTGAGTCCAGAAAATAAGCATTTTGTCACAGACAAGGCCGGAAAAGACAAGAGATAAACAGAAGTAATGGGTACCGGTCTTAGGGAAGTGGAGGATGTAAGCGGGGGCTGGGGGGGGGGGAGGGGTACAATGAAATAACAAAAAAATGCAGGAACCAAATTATATAAATATCGAGTATTTGTTGAATTCAGTGTGTTTTGTCCCTGCCTTGTGGACATCACACCCACTTGCAAGTGTGAAATAAATGACACTACTGATTCAGATCTTGTCTCGGACTGATATTATTGAAGTGAGTGAGCTTTGATTCTCACATAACCATGAGCCCAGTACTCTGTATTCCTTTTACGTCTTCCAAAGTGAATCAAACTCACACTTTTCCACACTAAAAATCATTTGCCAACTGTCTGCCCAGCTATGCAGCTCATCGATATCTCTCTGTAAAAATACAACATCCTTCACCACGATCCACAACTCGACCAACCTTAGTGTCATCCGCAAATTTACTAACCCACACTTCGATGCTCTCATTCACGCCTTTTACAAAAATGAAAAACAGTGGCCCCAAAACAGATCCTTGCCGAACGCCACTAATAAACAAACTACAGGATAAATACTTCCCATCAACCGTCACCTTCTGTCTGCTTTAAGGTTGCTAATTTTTCATTCAAACTGCTAAATGACTCTCAATCCCATGTCTCCGAATTTGTGAAATAGCCTACAGTGGGAAACTTACCAAACACTTCACTGAAATTCGTATCTACGATATCAACCGCTTTACCACCATCCACCTGCTTGGTCGCCTTCTCAAATAATTCACTAAAACACGTGAGGCACGACCTACCCTTCACAAAACCTTACTATCCCTAATGAACTTATTCATCTCTCGATGATTATAAATCCTATCTCTAACAGCCCTTTCCAAACTTTGCAGACAACCGAAGTAAGGCTCACAGGTCTATAATTTCCAAGGTTGTCTCTACTCCCCTTCTTGAACAAGGGAACAACAGTTGATATCCTCCAGTCTTCTGGCACGAATCTTGTAGACAATGAGGATATAAAAATCAAACCCAAAGGCTGAGCAATCTCCTCCTTGACTTCCCTGAGGATCCTAGGATAAATCCTATCCAGCCCAGGGGACCCATGTATTTTCAAAGTTTCCAGAACTGCTAACACATCCTCCTTAAGCACCGAAATCCCATCTGGTCTCGTAGTTTATATTTCAGTATTATCCTCGCAAACATTGTCTTTTTCTAATGTGAATACTGACGAAACGTGTTCATTTAGAGCTTAATCTATCTCATCTGACTCCACGCAGCACTTTGCACTACTACGCTCCATTAACCCTAATCTTACTCTCCTCATTGTTGAATTCGTGATGATGCTATAGAAAGCCTTAGGGATTTCCATGATCCGCCAATGAATTATCCTGTCCCATTCTGGTTTGTCATAGGTGTATAATTGGATGTAATGCTATCCCTTATCATAAATGACACTCCCTGTCCTCTTTTGATCCATCTTCATAATATGCCTGAGTGTTCACCTGCTTTCTTTTTTAGTGCCCTGCTTTTGGGAACATTTCTGGGACACCCGCAGGAAACAACCATACCGCCCTATGGCCCAACATTTCAACTATCCCACCCACTCAGTCGAGTGGGCCTCCTTCATTGCTGGTCCCTCACTACCCAACGCCAAGAGGAAGAACGCCTCATCTTCCGCCTTGGAATACTTCAACCCCAGGGCATCAATGTGGACTTCATCAGTTTTCTCATTTCCCCTTCCCCCACCTTACCCCAGTTCCCAACTTCCAGCTCAACACCATCCCTATGACCTGTGCGACTGGCCTATCTTCTTTTCCACCTGTCCACTCCACCCTCCTCCCTGATCTTTCACCTTCATCCCCACCCCCACTCACCTATTGTACCCTATGCTATTTTCAGCCCACTCCCACCCTCCTCTCATTTATCTCTCCACCTTTCAGGCACTCTGCCTGTATTCCTGATGAAGGGATTTTGCCCGAAACGTCGATTTCACTGCTCCTCGGATGCTGCCTGAACTGCTGTGCTTTTACAACACCACGGTATTCCCGAATCTGGTTTCCAGCATCTGCGGTCATTGTTTTTACCTTTGAGCGCATTGTGTACCCTGTCCGAGATATTCTTGATCCTGGCACCGGGGAGGCAACAAGCCATTCGCACGGTCCCCTGCAGAATGTTCGTACCTCTGAATTTAGAGGTTCCTATCACAAACAATCGCTTGGAATCTGACATTCTATTTTACATTAAAGCCTGGCTTGTTGACAGAAACTTGACTGCTGGTGCGACATGCATCTGAGATCCATCTCGAGTACATCCCAAGTAGCATACGTCTTTGAGGTGGGGATAGCCACCAGAAACTCCAGCACTACCTGCCTCTTCTTCCAAACTTTAATAGACGTAACCCAACTACATGACCGTATCTGCAGATTTTCTCCCTTCCTATAACTGCTATGCTCCTGTAAATTATTCACTGCCTCTAACTGCCGTTCCAGCTGATCAAAATAATCTAATTGAATTCATAACCAAATATTCTTACGGCCAACATACTCAACAGTAGCATGAAAACTCTCCCTCACCCTCACACCGTAGGAGAAGGGCACATCACTCTCCTAAAGGCAATCTTTGCACCTGAACAATCTATAGGGACAAGAAATAGCACAGTCTTACTGCTCTAATAAAGCACTGCTCCAGTCAACTTCAGTATCAATATTTTGTATTTTTAGATTGAATCAAGAGGCAGAACTCAATAAACATATCATCACAAAGAACCCACTCTATTCACTATTGCAGACCTCCAAAAAAAGGGCAGTGAAATTTCACTTAAAATATTTTAAAAACTATGCACTAAGCTGCTCCTGGACTGCGAGCTCTCTCTCGCAGGTCCCTTCAAGTGCATCTTGGAATTTGACTGTTGATTAATTTTTCATAGACACACTACGATGTCCAAATATACTTCCCTGAAACAGCTGTGTCAAACAGTTGTGTCGGTTTCTTTCTGTTTTAATTCTTTGAGCACGAGGTCTTTGCCTTTGTCTCTCTGTCTTTTTGAAAAGTGTCATTTTTATTCTAATCTTTCTTTTCCCAAAAATTCCCAAAACAACGCAACAGCTTCAACAACAGTAATTGCTGCTCCTGGAATTTGTGAAAATGACCTCTAGCAGTTAAATTTCTAAAAAAAAAAGGATTAGATAATACAGCAACATTTTTCCGGTCCACTGTCTCAGATTACATAAATCATGAGAAAAATAAACAAACGAAGGAACAGATATCTGGATCAAGCCGGAGGAACTGAATGGAAACGAGGTAACCCTGGAAACACATTTATGATTTTAAAACATCTTTTATACAGTATGCCATTTATTTTTCTTTAATTGGAAGATGCTCATGTTTTTGCAATTTGTCCAGATGTGTGGATCCGAGAGTTCTTGGAGAAAGGGTTTCCCACTCTGCCCTGCGGAGAATGATTATAGATTCACCAGATAGTTTACCTTTGTGACAGCTTCACTTGCTGTGCAGTGATTGCTTGGGAGATTTTTTTTTTCTGGGGCATGAATCATTCCTTTTTTGGTTTGGGCTATGTTGTTCAGCTTTCTATATTCTGCTGCTCATTGCTGTCAGCAGTTTACTGTGACTTTGTTCCACTTGTCTCTTTCGTGTTGCTCCTTGGAAGGAGTCATTTCTTTCTCATTGGAAAAACAACAAAATCCTGTTGCTCCTCCTTTTTTTGCCTTTGGTTCACTCCCCACGTGGACACCTCGTTCCATTATCTGCTGCATCTCATGTTGGCTCTCAGTCACTTGGATTTATTCATCGATTGAATTGTTTTTATAACTGGATATTTCACGGCATACTTTAACTGATCTCTAAAGTTTTTCTGTGTCACCACATAAATAACTGCATTTGTGCAGCAACTTAGGTCCCGCAGCATTAGTGCAACTTGTTCAAAGAGATCAAAATCATCCGCGTAATAACCAGCTTCAAACATTTATAAAATATACACAAACCAGAGAAGGATAAAATAGGCGCATATGGCAAAGAGTAAAATCACAGATTTCTTTCTGCTGTCTATCTCTGGGTCAATCTCTGTTTTTCTCTGGCCCCTCAGTCCTTTACGTGCCTTAACGGACTCAAAGATGTGTCTGACCATCAGAAAGTTAAGGAAATCAATAAAAATGAATGGTAGACATGGTGTTAAAAATATTTCAATATATGCAAAACTCACCCAATGTTCATTGTCATAAAAACTGTCTTTGACGTAACAAAACCATGGAATGTTATTAACGTTCCTTCCGGATTCAAATATGAAATAATTGGGAATATTCTTTCAAGAGAAGAAAATGCAGATTGTTGCTAGAACTCTCATTGCTGTTTTCGCTGTGCAATACTGAGATTTCATCTGATGAATACAAATGGCTACAAATCGATCAAATGTAAAAGCAGCAGTGAACCAGACAGAACAATCAACAGTAAAGTAGCTCAGGACGTGGAGAACACTACAAACAGGAGTGATGTCCAGAAAGGATAGCGGATAATAATAGTAAACAAACTGAAAAAATATGATTTCAAAAATAATGAACAGTAGATCAGACACAGCGATGGCTACGAGATAGCGAGTGGAACATGTTGAAAGGCCACACTTGTTCCGAGATAAGAATGTAATTGCCACCAGACTAACTGTAAGATGAAAGAAAATAGATTTGAAATGATTAATTGAATTTTCTCGATGCATGCTGAATTTTAGAACGCAGGTTTCTTTTTGTTCAGTAGAATGTCATGGGAACCTCTACAGTAGCTTCTCTCAAGTGAAATAACTTGCACTTTCAAATGACAAAAAGAATCACATGGGCAGAAAATTAACCTCAGAAATAGGGTCAGGTACTCAATACGTATTTTTGGGGGAGGTGGAGGGGTTGGTCGGGAGAGGGTATTTATTTTGTTTTGTTAACTCTGACTAAATGTCGTTTCCCAAAACAAAACAATCACAAAGAAAACCCGGAATCAGCAAAACACCGAATCGGAGACTCTTGATGGGCAACTGTTTCACACAGAAGGTGATTTAGTTTTGTAATGAGCTTCTGCAGGAATTTATAAACACCGGTGCAGATGTAATATTCAGAAGGCATTTGAATAGGTAAAGTATAGAGGTCTGTGGATGGCACAGTGATTCAATGGTTTGCATTGCTGTCTCACAGTACAAGGGAGTCAGGTTCGATTCCAGCCTCACTGCAACTGTCGATGTGGAGTTTACACGTTTTCCCCGTGTTTTACTTCAGTTTCTACCAGACGCACCAACTTCCAGCAAAAGTCCAAAAGTGCACATGTCAGGTGGTATGACTGTGCTAAACTATGCCTGGTGGTCTGTGATGCGTATGTTAGGTGTGTTAGCCATTGGAAATGCAGGGGACAACGTAGGGGGGATCGGATGCAGACTTGGTGGATTGAGCTGTTTGTTTCCTCACGATGTGGATTCCATGAAATGCAGAACTTAGTCGGCATTGACAAGTTGGACTGAAGTGTGCGTTTCCATCATACAACCGTATGTTACACAACATTCTGTATTGTATTCTCTTTGTTTTCTGTACTCCTCTCTAATTCAATTATTTATCACAGCCATAATATTGCAAATGCTGATGCCCATTATTTATTGCATCAGAATTTTTTCCTATTAAATTTATTTTGATTTTTAATAATATTGCCTTAAAACTAACTGGTACAACGTCCTTAACAAAACCTCTTCCTCCGAAGGAGGACACACATCACAAAGTAATGGACAGTGATCACTTTCAAAATCAACTGCGCTTACATTATGAATAACCGATTCAAACATTTTTAATCAAAATCTTATCAGATACAGGTGCGGAATAGTGTCAACAATTGTTAGTCCAGATCCTTCATTATTAACGCCTAGATAAAGAAATGTAGTAGCCATGATCCAGGCTTGCCCTAAACTTGCTGGAATATCAATCAGTCCAAAAGATTTTTGAAGTAAACATTATATGTCTAAGGGAAAAATGAATGAATTGACATTGCTATTGTGTGATTTTCATGACATGTGAATGAGTCACATACATCCACCCCCAATGGAACATTGACCTTTGCAATCTTAGTGCCAAATATACACATCAGCGATTTATCTAATTTGCATTCAATCATATTTACAATCTGCAATGACAATTTCATCAGTGAACACATCAGAAGTTAGAAATATATTATGAAAGAAGCATTCCACATTTACAGTCAAATTATGGTTGTCGTTATGAACGTAGTCAGTATTCACTTGAATTCTGTTCACCACAAACAGTTCAATTCTATATTCATAGATACTCCTACGTACACAAAGCCACTGGGGCAAGTTGTTCCCCTCCAGTTAGTAACCCACGCTCAGTATAATTTTACTTTGAGTGATGCTCCCAGTAACACTTGGTCACTGGGGTTACTTGTTCCTCTTTGAATAGGAACACACATTCCGAATAATTCTAATTGGAAGAAGCAGAGATATGTACAACATGAGTGGTTCCAAGACTTACCAGGAACTCCAACAACAGCAATGATGGTGTAGTAAACGTTTTCGACCATTTGCCTTGGAAGATGCATTTTATTGTTTTTGACACTAACTCTCCCTCGCTATAGCTGTTAATCTGTCGGAATTAGCGGTAATACAGTTTCAGAGATTTTACTTTATATGGTGTGGTATATCCACTGGGAAATTATGACGACACTTTCAACGTTTTAATCATTTTCAACAACCAAATTATCCCAACAGGTATAGACTTTAATGATGATTTTCACGTAGTCAATTTGCATAGCCCAATTTCTGAATTAATTGGATACTCTTGGGTCTCAAATGCGAATTGCAGGAAGTCTTCAAACAACAAGACTTGCTTTATTTCTTTCACAATGAGTCCTAAAAATAAAATTTCTTGACTTCTTTTCACTGAGGACACTTGCTGTTGCTGAGGCTGTACGGTCATTCAATGCCTCGCGCTGTAGAGTTCGTTGAGAGGTGTTCTACTCAACGTGGTTATATTGTTGCTTTACTTTTACTTCACTTTTGCAACTCGTTTGGCAAAATCTATCTGCGAATGAATTTTCTGAATCAGAACCAGAAGTTCGTAGTAACCATCGCAACAGCTTGAACGTATAATTGTTAATATTTCTCCAAAATGAAGACAAAAATTAGTTAGGTGCAACTTGGGTGAATTGGCCATGCTAAATTGCCCATAGTATCAGATGAAGGGGTAAATGTATTGGAATGGGTTTAGTTGGGTAGCTCTTCGTGTGATCGGTGTGGACTTGATGGGCTCTCGGACCTGTTTCCACACTGTAAATCGTCTAATCTAATCTATAAACAGAAACAAATTCCGAAAGTTAACTTACAAATCCTTGAATGATTACATCATATGGGAAAGACTTGACTCATCGATCCATCGTGTTTATAACTCAGAAATTATATTATAAACTACACGAGGCCCATTTCAAAATATACACTATTATCTTGATTGTCATTCAAGAAGTTTTTAAAGATTTTGAAGATTGTCAGCTCAACCGACCGTCCTCTGGGTGTCATCTTCCCTTTGAACCTCGTGCCTTTCAGCTAAAAAATGGGCCACATTGCTGTTGGATCTTCAGAGAAGGGGAAAGAACTGCTTTAGATTCCCCCAATCCATGCCCCCCATAGTCTTTTCCTTTTATCTCTACTCGTAAGATCGCAACTCGACCTTATCCAGAATCTGTCTTCACAACTAAACTGCTGCTCTCCCAGCAACATTTTCACGAATATCTTTGTGCACCCTGTCTAATGCAATCACATCCTTCTTATCGTACAGTGACCAGAACTGTACACAAAACTCCAATTGAGACTGAACCAAAGTCCTCCAGAGCACAGACAGGAAATCCCTGTTAGTAGAGATACCTTTTTCACTGAACCATGAACCACTTATGCCACACTGAGGGATCTTTATTTCCTCTGACCTTCCTAGTATCCCACCAGTCATTGAGTACTGTCTTGTCTTGTGCCTCCTGGCAAGAAGCATCATGTCACATTTCTCAAAGTTAAATTTCATCTACCACTGACATGCCCAACTGACAAATTTATCTGTTTCTGTCTAGAACCTGAGATTATCTTCCTCACTACCATTCACCCTGTGAATATTTGTATCATCAAACTTACTTATCATTCCTAACATTCGCCTTTGTTTATCCCACCAACGAGCCTCACCACTAACCCACAGCACATATATGCATTTGAATGTAAAATATGCTAACATGATTCTACTTAGTACTTCACTTACTGTGGGTCAGTATTTCCCTCTGCTCCTTCACAGTTCCTTCAAACTCAGCAAATACACTAACCCACCTCAATGAGAAGCAAAGGAGATGGTCTCATAATGACTCACAAATAATTCAAATAAACATCGCTGACGGTTAGAAGTAAGTTTGGAGTGCACATAGCAGGACTTGGTCGTAGAAAAGGTCAATATACAATTAATGATGCCAGAAGTTAAAGATGTTAATGTTTATTGGATAGGGGATATAGCAAGTGATATTCAAGACATTTGGAGGATGTGGGAAGCAGAGTTGTTTACGATGTTGACAAACGCAAGACCACCTAAGTCTGAGCAGGACTATACAATGATATTTGACAAAACTCAGGATGAGATGTGCGAAAGACAGTGGCAGTGGAAAGACAGTGCTCCACAAATGTGAGAAGTGAAGGAATGTTATTAGTGGAGCAGGATGTGATCCTGCAAATAGAGAGAAGTCCATTCTTGCTGAACTGGTAGAGTGTGCCAGCCTCTGCACTGCATGTAGTCTTACTGGTAAATAAGGGATATCAATCTAAAGATTTAGGCCCTATGGCCAAGCATGTAGAAACAATTAGGGAATAGTATATGTTCACGACAGGGGTTTGGGAATCCAGGGATGCCAGCTATATTAAAACACTAGCGTGTTGCAACTTGACAAGGAATCCAAAGGAAGCCAAGGGAACAACCCAGCGGAGCATGCCAGTGACAGTGGAGGAAGATGATCAATATGGGAATGCGCAACTGGATACATTCCCAGGCAATTTGTGGCCGCAACATGATACAGATGGGGGGAGAGTGAAATCAGCTGGACCAGTGGAAATAAGGTTGAAAGTAGGAGCTGGGACAGTAGTAACATTTATGTTGAATGAAGATGTCTGAAGGGTTGGTATACCATCGGAAATCAGCTCAGAGAATGCGTCTGCCTTCATTCAGAACCTAGTTAATTTGATGCTGCATTCTTGGAAAGTCAAACAGAGGTTTGGATGAGTATACCATCCCCAGTCACAGGGTATGATGGAAAGAATTCATGGGACATTGACAGCTAAATTAAACAAGATCTGCACAAGCACCCACCTTAAATGGATTGATGTGCTGCCGCTGGCTTTACAATCTATCACTCTGCTTGAGATGCTCACAGGTAGACCTATGCCAGTGCTCAGGTGGAGAGGCCCACATAAAGGGCCTAGCTTGGAGCAGTTAAACTCAGAACTTAAGCAATATATGCAGCAGCAACCTATGATACATGAGACTATCCACTTGCTGGAAATACAAATGGAACTGACAGCTGTCAATGAGGAAGTACCTAGTCAGCCCGGGGATTGTGTGTACGTGCGGGTATTTCGAAGATGCTGAAATGAGTCAAGGAGAGAAAACTTTCTTAGTGATTAAGACATCATCTACCGACATCCATGTGGAAGGACGACACATATGGTACCAACTTAATCATTGTACTAAAGCTCTCTCACCGGCACAAATTAACTTTAACACTGAGGTAAGTGGAGTTAAGTCTGAAAAACATGGACACGGGTAGGGCACACAGGAGGCTGGTACTCCTCCATAGAATTCTGAACAAGGTACAGGTGAAGTTCTTGGGAATCCTGATCATTCCAGAAATGGTACGTATGGTGATGTCGAGAACAGTCCTCCTGGCAGCAAGGATGCAGAGACATGGTGGTTGGGGTGGGGGGCGGTGGGGGGTGGAATGAACCTGATAACCACCTCTCTAATGCCAGGCCTGAATAATCAGACTTGAAGACTATTAACTTGGCAGACCTGGACAGTTAATGCCAGGGTTACTTTGCTGCCCCAGCATGGGTACGCACCCGTGACAATGACTGGTATCAATGGGCAAACTACACCGTCCCAGTCATGGCTAGAAAGGATGACTTCTTGTGTACTAAGTTAACCCCCTCATACTATGTTGTCCATATGCCTTTTAACCTGAGCATCTGTACTGAACGGTGTTTGCAGCACTCTAGCCGACCCATTTACCCGAATGATTCATCAACTTACAGGCAATCCCTTTGCCCCCTTTTGGTGCCTGCTACTTCAGGTCACTACATTCTGTCAGTAGGATGACGTGGGCTGGCAGCAACTCCAACGGTGGTGTTCATATAGTACCCCGTGGTTCACCAGTAAGACTAATTACACATTTCCCGAGGCTGCATTCAGGAAACGGGAAGGGTTGTGTTTTGAAAGCTTTAAGTGAAACGGCTCCACACGAGCAGGCTACTTTATGGGTCTTTGTGGGAATACAATTCAAATGGAGGAGGGCAGCACATTTGGAGCTGTTTTAAATTCTCAACGTGTCCCACTGGCAGATACTTACTGGCTGAGGTAAGAAAGTAGGGTTGTGCATGACGCTGCCCACAGACTGGAGTGGCAGCCTTGCCCGTGTAATGCTCCGACTCAAGGTAGTTATACCACCACGCGCAGCTTGACGCTACATTACAGTCGCCGAACTAAGCGACGGTGTCTCCCTGATCTGACAATTCAGATTGATAGTATAGGACAGCCAAGAGGTATTACTAACGAGTTTAAGGCCCGCAATGAGCTTGCCAGGGACTGGGAAGCTCTTATCCTAATGATGGAAATTAGCAAGAATGCTGAATGGATTAATTACATTTGTTACAAAAAGCAGAGATTTATCAATTATACTGATGATGCCGTTGTGGCCTTCGGAGAACAATTGGATGCTACCACTAAAATGACATGACAAAACACACAGGCCTTAGATTGGACACAGGAAGCAAAAAGCGGGGTTTGTGTGATGGTTGTGGACCATTGCTGTACCTTTATACCTAACAACACTAGCCCTGGGGGATCTTTGACTGAAGCAATGGAAACACTAAACAATCTAAGAAGGGAGATAAAAATACAAACATTGCGGGGTTTGGTCATCAGGCTTTTGATTGGCTGAATACTATATTAGGGTCTTGGGGAGCATGGTTTGTCAAAATTGGTCTTACTGTAGGTGCAGATTTGCTTGTTGTTGCCTTCATCTTTTGTTGTGCTCTACCTTTTGTTAAGTCCTTATTAGTTCGTGTCACTGCACGGCAACTTGTGGTCATTTCAGATACCCCAGGAAAAGCTTACTCCTCTGTTGGAACCCCACTATTCGATGGTTATGATCTAACAACTGCCATGGTGCAAGGAATATGTCCACGTGGGGATGTCGATGATACTTCTGAAGAACGTGGTGCGGGTCCAAGATTGTGAGGGATCTTGGGTCTTCTTTCCTGTTCCGGTTATTGGAGGGCTGGACTTTGGCCCAAGGGACCTCAGGAATGGAGGAATAATCCTTTAAGTTTCCGACTCCAAAAATTATTTTGTCGATGTTGGGATCTATATTTCTGGTATTGGGCACAAGCGAGGCTAAGCTTATTGTCTTCTTTCATGGGTGGGACCAATAGGTCTCAAAGGGGGGCAACATGGAAAATAAAGAACATGAAAGTATGGGAAGGGTTAAAGCATGAAGACCACTGAGATATGTATTCTGGTGAAGGCAGGGGCCGGATGGGATAACCATAGTGGAACATTCTTACAGCAATTAGCAGAGTAAGGTTACGAATGAAAGGTCACTGTGGCAAGATGAGATTACAAAAGTAACAAATCAAGTTTCTCTGTTTCGTGTTATTATGACAGGATTGGGTCTATAAATATTTGGGACATGACATTAAAATAGCTAATGAATTGTTTCTAGAATGAGGTTGAGACAGGAGACTATTGTAACAGATGGAATAGTTAAATCATTATAATGATAGTTCAGTCTACAATTGAAGATCACTGTAGCAGAGTTAACAATAAATATCTAACGGTGACATGAGAATAACATTAGGTGATAATGGTTTATTTTGTACCTAGAGTGAGGTACTTGATTCATGCAGTTGGACATGATGATAAGCTAACAAAAACATGATTACAATGGTATAACAGTCCACTGAGCCTGAGGTCGGGGTGCTTTCGAGAATCAGCTTTCTCGGTGCCACCGTTTTTATTTCGCAAATAAAAGCCTACGTCTTGAAGAACTCTCTGCGTCTCCTGATGGTTCTCTATATTTTCTCCACAACAGTGTTCGACAAGGTTCCTCTATTGCTAAGCCATAGACTGTGTAGCAAGGTTAGATCACAGTGAATATATTCTATTCAGCCTATCCCCGTAGCTCAAACCCTCCAACACTGGCATTATCCTTGGAAATCTTTTTCTGAACCCTTTCAAATATTGTTGTCAATCATCTCATTTTCAGAAAGGCGTTTGATAAGATTCTCCACAGTTGGCTATCACAGAAAATACGGAGGCATGGGATTGAGGGTGATCTCGAGGTTTGGATCATTAATTGGCTCTAAGAATACAGAGGGTGGTGGTTGATGGGAATTGTTACATCCTGGAGTTCAGTTACTTCTGGTATACTGCAAGGATATGTTTTGATGCCACTGCTGTTGGTCAGTTTTATAAATGATGTGGATGAGAGTATAGAAGCCTAGGTTAGTACATTTGCGAAGGCCATTAATGTTGATGGAGGTGCAGATCGAGACAAATGATGTTGTGGGTTACATTGAGAAATAGAAAGCTGCAGTGCTGGGCAGAGAGGTGACAAATGGAGGTTAATGCGGCAAAGTGAGTGGTGATCCACTTTAGAAGGCATAACATAGATGCAGAGTACTCAGCTAATGGTAAGATTCTTGGTCGTGTGGATGAGCAGAGAGATCTCAGTGTCCATGTTAGAGCCCTGAAAGTTTCCACCCAGGTTGAAGGGTTGTTAACATGACATACGTATGTTAGGTTTTATTAAACGTGGGATAGAGTTTTGGAGCCATGAGGTCATGTTGCAGCTGTACAAAACTCTGGTGTGGCCACACTTGGAGTACTGTGCACAGTTCTGCTCACTGCATTATAGTAAGGATGTGGAAGCTTTGGAAATGGTGCAGAGGATATTTTTCAGGATGTTGCCTGGTACGGAGGGAAAGTCCTATGAAGAAGGCTGAGGTACTTATTGCATTTTTGCTTAGAGAGAAGAAGGTTAAAAGAAGATCTCACAATTCCCCGTGTTACTTAAACAGTGATCGAGACTTGGGCTGTAGGTGGTGTAGAGAATTATACAGCCCACTGGCTGGTTATTGTGCTGGATTCTGTTATTCAGCAGAGTTTGGAAAAGCTGAGCCGCGGTGCGGATCCCGTTGATCTGGGCGAGGTTCAGCAATTTACTTTCTGGGCAACGAATGCCGCTGTTCGGGAAGATGCTGAGGTAATTTCCATTTCGGAAGTTCAGGAAAATGTTCACATTGTAGGTAATTAATGGATGCATTGATCTGCTGGCGTTCAAGTCTACATCACTGTTGGTCTTTCAGCACTGGGAAGCAGGTAAAGCCACCAGGAAGGGGAAGTGTCCTCTCCCATAATCGGTCACCTGGTGCCCAGCTGCTCTGCCGAAACTGAAAGAGGTAAAGTCAGGGTGTGAGTCAAGGAACAGAGTTTGGTTAAAACATTCTCTTTGCAGTGCCAGTAGGAACAGTTTGAGATGAGTTACTTGGAACAATGCCCATCATATTTAAAAAAAGTGAAAACCTTCAATTCACATTTCAAATTCTTGCATGGGAAGGTCAATGTTGATTTACTATGTATCTCTATCCGAATGTTGTAGTAAATTCTGGGATCAGTGAGAGGTTTAAAGAGAGAATCAGGGTAATGTGACAGAGAGCAGAACAATGTTACTTATTTTTGTACAAATCCTCCTGCAATGAATCAGAGAATGCCACAAGCCTTCTTGACAACTCTCTGTAACTTCATTGTAAGTTATTTTCACTGATGCACTAATTGATGCCGCATGATACACGGGATGGTTAAAAATAAATAGAGACGGGGAGAGAGAAAGAGAGAGAGAGCGAGAGAATGAGAGTTACCAGCAATCAGTGGGAGCTGGTGGGAGAGAAAATCACGGAAGAATTGTTAACAGTAAAAAATGTTTGGGGCATACAGAGACAAACAGAACAAAAGACTTGCAGACTGACAGGAAATGGGAATAATCGCAAAGAAGATAGAGGGAGACAAAGTGAAATTGAGAGGTGAGTGAGATGATTCAGTAAACAGTAAAACGTTGCCTGTGTGGGGGATTTGGACTTTCTCTTCAAAGCTCACTTCGATGTATTTCACTCTCTCTTTTATTTCGGGGTCAGCGGCTGCTATCCATTTCAGTGTTAGAGATACGACCCCGGGAAATCTGGTAATAGTTTCCCTGGAAGTCCCTTCCTCTGGGAGTAATGTAAGTCCTGGTTAATAGGTTCAGACTTATTTCCCACAGCTACAGAGCACTCCCTGTACCTGCCGTGTCCTCGCCATTTATTACCAGCCTGCTCCAGGCAACCAGGCTCTGATTTGACCTCAGATTGAGCACAGCACACAGCTTACAGAGATGGTCAGGTAAGATCTGTTTCACTGAGACGTACCGATGGACAAGCACAGTCAAGGCATGGTTGTATAAGTGCAACTGTCAGCATCTCAAGCGGTGTGAGCATCTCATGTAGTGTTAGATTGTAAAGCCAACGGCATCACATCAATCCAATTAAGGTTGGTGCTTGCACAGATCTTGTTTAATTTGGCTGTCAATGTCCCATGAATACTTTCCACCATACCCTAAGACTGGGGATGATATACACCTCCAAATCTCTGCTTGATTTTCAAAGAATCCAGCATCAAGTTAACTACGTTCTGGATGAAGATGGACTCAGTCTCTGAGCTGATTTCCGATGGTATACCAACCCTTGAGATATCTTGATTCATCGTAAATGTGACTGCTGTCCCAACTCCTGCTTTCAACCTTATTTCCACTTGTCCAGCTGATTTCACTCTCCCCCCATCTGTATCATGTTGCGACCACAAATTGTCTGGTACTGTATCCAATTGTTCATTCCCATGTTGATCATCTTCCTCCACTGTCACTGGCATGTTCCGCTGGATTGTTACCTTGGCTTCCAAAAGATTCCTTATCAAGCTGCAGCACGCTAGTGTTTTAAAATGGCTGCCACCCATTGATTCCTAAACCGCAGTCGTGAGCATATACCATTCCCTAATTGTTTCTACATGCCTGGCCAAAAGGCCTAAATCTTTAGATTGATATCCCTTGTTAACATGCAGTGCAAGGCGTGGTGCACTCTACTAGTTTGGCAGGGATGGAGTTCTCTCTCTTTGTAGGATCACTTCCTGCTTCCCTAATACCATTGCTTCGCATCTCAAATTTTGAGGAGCTCTGTCTTTCTACTGCCACTGTATTTCTAACATCTCACCCTGACATTCACCAAATATCACCGTGTTGTCCAACTCAGGCTTAGGTGGTCTTGCTTCAGTCAGCATCGTTCCCACAGCCCCTGAATTTTTTGAATATCACTTGCTATATCCCCTATCCAACAACATTAACATCTTTAACTTCTGGCATCATTAATTGTATATTGGCCTTTTCTAGGACCGAGTCCTGCTATGTGCACTCCAAACTTACTTCTTACTGTCAGCTATGTTTATTTGAACTGTTTGTGAAGAATTATGAGACCATCTCCTTTGCTTCTCATTGAGGTGGGTTATTGTATTTGCTGAGTTTGAAGGATCGCTAAAAGATCAGAGGGAAATACTTACCCACAGTAAGGAAGGTAATAAGTAGAAACATGTTAGCATACTTAAAATTCAAATGTGTATGTGTGCTGTGTGTTTGTGGTGAGGCTGGTTGGTGGGATAAACAGAGGGGAAGTTTAGGGATGATAACTAAGTTTGATGATACAAATATTCACAGGGTGAATGGTAGAGAGGAAGATAATTTCAGGTTACAGATAGAAACAGAAAAATTTTGCATTTGGGCATGTCAGTGGTAGATGAAATTTAACTTTGATAAACGTGAGATGATGCTACTTGTCAGTAGACATAAGACAAGACAGTACTCAATGAGTGATGGGATACTAGGAAGGTCAGAGGAAATAAAGATCCCTCAGTGTGGCAGAAGTGGTTAATGGTTCAGTGAAAAAGATATCTTTACCAGCAGAGATTTCCTGTCGGTGCTCTGGAGGACTTTAGTTCAGTCACAATTGGAGTTTTGTGTGCAGTTCTGGTCACTGTACGATAAGAAGGATGTGATTGCATTAGACAGGGTGCACAAAGATATTCATGAAAATATTGCTGGGAATGTAGCAGCTTCGTTGTGAAGACAGATTCTGGATAAGGTCGAGTTACGATCTTACGAGTAGAGATAAGAGAATAAGACTATAGGGGGCATGGATTGGGGGAATGTAAAGAAGTTTTTCCCCTTCTCTGAAGATCCAATAGGAATGTGGCCCTTTTTTTAGCTGAAAGGCTCGAGGTTCAAAGGGAAGATGACACCCAGAGGACGGTCGGTTGAGTTGTGAATCTTCAAAATCTTTAAAGAGTACTTGAATGACAATCAAGACAATGGAGTAAGTTTTGAAATGGGACTCGTGTAGTTTATAATATAACTTCCGAGTTACAAACGCGATGGATGGTTGAGTCAAGTCTATCCCATATGATGTTATAATTCAATGATTTGTAAGTAAACTTTCTGAATTAGTCTTTGTTTTTAAATTAGATTAGACGATTTACAGTGTGGAAACAGGCCCCACGGCCCAACAAGTCCAAAACGACCCTCCGAAGAGCAACCCATCTGAACCCATTCCAATACATTTACCCCTTCACCTAACAATACGGGCAATTTAGCATGGCCAATTCATCTAAGTTGCACCGAACTAATTTTTGTCTTGGTCTTCAAGAAATTTTAACTAGTGTACGTTGAAGCTGTTGCGATGGTTACTACGATCTTCTGGTTCTGATTCAGAGAATTCATTCACAGATAGGTTTTGCCAAACGAGTTGCAAAAGTCAATTTAAAGGAAAGCAACAATATAACCATGTTGAGTAGAACACCTCTCAACGAACTGTACAACGAGAGGCATTGAATGACCGAATAACCTCAGCACCAACAAGTGTCCTCAGTGAAAAGAACTGCAAAAAAATATTTTTTAGGACGAATTGTGAGAGAAATAAAGCAAGTCTTGTTGTTTGAAGACAACCTGCAATTCGAATTTGAGACCCAAGGGGAATCAATTAATTCAGAAATTGGGCTATTCAAATTGACTTCGTGAAAAACATAATTAAAGTGTACCTGTTAGAATAATTTGCTTGTTGAAAATGATTGAAACGTTGAAAGTGTCATCGTAATTTCCCAGTGGATATACCACGCAATATAAAGTCAAGTCTCTAAAACTGTATTACCTCTAATTCCAACAGATTAACAGCCGCAGCGAGGTAGAGGTAGAGCCAAAAACAATAAAATGCAGCTTCCAAGGCAAATGGTCAACAAAGTTTACTACACCATCATTGCTGTTGTTGGAGTTCCTGGTAAGTCTTGGAACTACTTATGTTGTACATATGTCTGCATTTTCCAATTAGAATTATTCGGAATGTGGGTTCCTATTCAAAGAGGAACAAGTAACCCCAGTGCCCCAGTGTTACCGGGATCACCATTCAAAGTAAAATGATACTGAGTGTGGGTTGCTAACTGGAGGGGGACACCTTGCCCCAGTGGCTTTAGTGCATCGGAGTATCTATGAATATCGAATTGAATTGTTTGTGGTGAACCGAATTCAAGTGAATACCTGACTACGTTCATAACGAGGACCATAAGTTGACTGTGAACGTGGAATGCTTCTTTCATAATACATTTCTAATTTCTGATGTGTTCACTGATGAAATTGATATTGTAGATTGTAAGATGTAAATGTGTTGCTGGAAAAGCGCAGCATGTCAGGCAGCATCCAAGGAACAGGAGATTCGACGTTTCTGAAGAAGGGCTTATGCCCGAAACGTCGAATCTCCTGCTCCTTGGACGCTGCCTGACCTGCTGCGCTGTTCCAGCAACACATATTCCGCTCTGATCTCCAACATCTGCAGACCTCACTTTCTCCGCATTGTAGATTGTAAATACGATTGAATGCAAATTAGATACATCGCTGATGTGTATATTTGGTACTAAGTTTACAAAGTTAAATGTTCCATTGGGGGTACATATATGTGACTCATTCACATATCTTGAAAATAACAGAATAGCAATGTCAATTCACTCATTTGTCCGATGGACATATCATGTTTACTTAAAAACTCTTTTGAACTGATTGATATTCCAGCAAGGTTAGGACAAGCCTGTATCATGGCTACTACATTTCTTTATCTAGACGTTAATAATGAGGGATCTGGACTAACAACTGTTGACACAATTTCGTACCTGTCTCTGATAAGATTTTGATTAACAATGCTTGAACCGGATATTCATAACCTAATCGTAGTTGATTTTTAAAGTGATCACTGTCCATTACTTTGTGTTGTGTGTCCTCCTTGGGAGGAAGAGGTTTTGTGAAGGATGTTGCACCAGTTAGTTTTAAGGCAATATTATTAAAAATCAAAATACATTTAATAGGAAAACATTCTGATGCAATAAATCCTGGGCATCAGCACTTGCAATATTATGGCTGTGATAAATAATTCAATTAGAGAGGATTACAGAAAAGAAAGAGAATACAATAAAGAATGTTGTATTATAATACAGAAAATTGTGAAAACGATTTTTGACTTCAGGCATATTCGTGAGATTCTGCTGGCCGTCTACATAATTCATGTTACTGGCAGAGCTCGTAAATCTAATTTTCCAAGTAGATAGCATTGGTCTACTTTTCGTGTGTTAATGATAAACGTTCTGACTCTGCCAGATGTCCAATCACATAACACAACCACAATTTTTGTTCCACACTTTCTGACCATTCAACATAACCATATGTTAAACTCTAAAGCGCGATCAACTCCGGATTGTTTGACTTGCAATTACAAAATATTTATTCCTGAATCAGACGTTCCTATATTTATAGTTTTTTTTATTAACTGAAATAAAATCTCTGCTTCTTAACGTATAAATTATAAACATTTACTGACAACAGGAAGCCTTTAAGAAACTGGAGTCAATGAGATTACAAGTCTGTATTATTGTACTGCCTACAGGTAAGATGGTTCTGGTACTAGAAGGACAATCATCTCAGCTGTCACACGAAATCTGCAATGTCGTGTACTTGGACACAAACTCTGTAGTTGCCTCGCCAATGGTCTTTCTACCACTTGTCATGTCCAAAGCAAGGATGTTTCCACACAATTACACCACGTTCAGCACAGTTTGCACCTCCTTGTATAATGAAGACATTTGTGTCCCAAAACTTCATGATAGCATCCAGCTTGGTATTGTAATTGATAAATAACATTCGCACGCTGCGAACACCAGACAATAATAATCTTAAGCCGTAAGAAACTACCAAACACCCATTGACCTACAATGCCATTACCATCCCTGAATGCACGATGAGCATCATAGAGTTGCATGATGGAAACGCACACTTCTGTGCAACTTGTGCATGCCGACTACGCTCTGCATTTCATCAAATCCACATCGTGTGGAAACAGGCAGCTCAGTCCATCAAGTGTGCATCCGATCCCCCTACGTTATCCCCTGCATTTCCAATGGCTAACGCACCTAACCTACACATCCCTGAACACCGTGGAAAGTTTAGCATAGCCATACCACCTTAAATGCGCATTTTTGGAATTTGCAGGAAGTTGGTGCGTCTGATAGAAAGTGAAGTAAAACACGGGGAAAACGTGTAAACTCCACAAAGACAGTTGCAGTGAGGCTGGCATCGAAACTGACTCTCTTGTACTGTGAGACAGCAGTGCAAACCACTGAATCACTGTGCCATCCCAAGCCCTCTATACTTTTCCTATTCATGTACCTGTCCAAATGACTTTGGATTATTACATCTGTACCGGTATTTATAAACTCAAGCGGCAGGTCATTGCAAACTAAATCACATTCTGTGTGAAACAGTTGCCCACCAAGAGTCTCCGCATCGGTGTTTTACTGATTCCGGGTGATGTTTGTTTGTGAGTGTTTTGTTATGGGAAACTACAGCTAGGCAGAGTAAACTGTAAAGCAAAATAAATACCTTCTCCCGACCGAACCCTCCACCATCCCTAAAAAGTTGTATTGAGTACCTGGTCGTGTTTCTGAGATTAATTTTCTGTCCATTTAATTCTGTTTGTCTTTTGAAAGTGCAAGTTATTTCACTTGAGAGAAGCTGCTGCAGTGCTTCTCATGGCATTGTACTGAACAAAAAGAAACCTGAGTTCTAAAATTCAACATTAATCTAGAAAATTCAATTAATCATTTCAAATCTATTTTCTTTCATCTTACAGTGAGTCTGGTGTCAATTGCATTCTTATCTCGGAGCAAGTGTGGCCTTTCAACATGTTCCACTCGCTATCTCGTAACCATGGCACTGTCTGATCTACTGTTCATTATTTTTGATATCATATTTGTTAAGTTTGTTTACTTTTATTATCCACTGTCTTTTCTGGACATCACTCCTGTTTGTAGTGTTCTCCACGCCCTGAGCTGCTTTACTGTTGATTGTTCTGTCTGGTTCACTGTTGCTTTTACATTTGATCGATTTGTAGCCATTTGTATTCATCAGATGAAATCTCAGTATTGCACAGCGAAAACAGCAATGAGAGTTCGAGCAACAATCTGCATTTCCTTCTCTTTAAAGAATATTCCCAATTATTTCATATTTGAATCCGGAAGGATCATTAATAACATTCCATGGTACTGTTACAGAAAACACAGTTATTATTACAATGTACATTGGGTGAGTTTTACATATATTGAAATATTTTTAACACCATTTCTCCCATTCATTTTTATTATCTTCCTCAACATTCTGACCGTCAGACACATCTTTGAGGTCGTTAAGGCACGTAAAGGTCTGAGGGGTCAGACAAAAACAGAGAATGACCCAGAGATAGACAGCAGAAAGAAATCTGTGATTTTACTCTTTGCCATATCCGCCAATTTTATCCTTCTCTGGTTTGTATATTTTATATATGTTCTATGTTGGTTATTACGTGGATGATGTTTATCTCTTTGAACAAGTTGCACTAATGCTGCGGAATCTAAGTTGCTGCACAAATGCAGTTATTTATGTGGTGACACAGAAAAACTTTAGAGATCAGTTAAAGTATGCCGTGAAATATCCAGTTATAAAAACAATTCAATTGATGAATAAATGCAAGTGACTGAGAGCCAACATGAGATGTAGCAGATAATGGAACGTGGTGTCCACGTGAAGAATGAACGAAAGGACAAAAAAGGAGTAGCAACAGGATTTTGTTGTTTTTTCCAATGAGAAAGAAATGACTCCATCCAAGGAGCAACACGGAAGAGGCGAGAGGAACAAAGTCAAAGTAAACTACTGATAGCAATGAGCAGCAGAATATGGAAAGCTAAACAACAAAGCACAAACCGAAAGAGGAATGATTCATAACTCAGAAAAAAAAATCTCCCAAGCAATCACTGCACAGCAAGTGAAGCAGACACAAAAATAAACTATCTGGTGAATGTATCATCGTTCACTGTCGGCCAGAGTGGGAAACTATTTCTCACAGAACTCTCTGATCCACACATCTGGACAAATTACAAAAACATGATTGGTTTCCAATTAAAAAGATTGAATAGGTTAAATGGCATATGTATATAAAATATGTTTCTAAATCATAAATGTGTTGCCAGGGATACTTTGTTTCCATTCAGTTCCCCCGGCTTGATGCAGATATCTGTTCCTTCCTTTGATTATATTTCTAATGATTCATGTAATCTGAGACAGAGGACCGGGAAATGTTGCTGTATGATTTAATCCTTTTTTTAAAGTATTTAGATATTAGAGGTCATTTCCTCAAATTCCAGGAGCAGCAATTACTGTTTTCTATGCTGTTGCATTGTTTTGGACATTTTGGGGAAAAAAATTCGAAAAAAAATGACTCTTTTGAAAAAAGACAGAGAGATAAAGTGCTCAAGAGATGAAAGGAGAAATAAACCGAAACAACTGCTTGACACAGCTGTTTCGGGAAAGTATCTTTGGACATCGTAGTGTCTCTATGGAAAATTAACCAACAGTATAATTCCAAGATGAACTCGAAGGAACCTGCGAGAGAGAGCTCGCAGTACAGGAAAATCTAATTGGCATAGTTTTTAAAATATTGTAAGTGGAACCTTACTGCCCTTTTTTTGGAAGCAACAGTGAATACAGTGGATTCTTTGTGGTGATACGTTTATTGAGTTCAGCGTCTTGATTAAATTTGAAAATGCAAGATATTGATACTGAAGTTGCCTGGAGCAGTGCTTCATTAGAGCAGTAAGACTGTGCTATTTCCTGTACCTATAGATTGTTCAAGCGCAAAGATTGCCTTTAGGAGAGTAATGTGCCCTTCCCCTACGATTTGAGGGGTTAGGGAGAGTTTTCATGCTACTGTTGAGTATGTTGGCTGTAAGAGTGTTTGGTTATGAATTCAATAAGATTATTTTGATCAGCTGGAATGGCAGTTAGAGACAGTGAAGAATTTACAGGAGCATAGCACTTATAGGAAGGGGGAAAATCCACAGATACAGTCATGTAGATGGGTTACGTCTATTAAAGTTAGGAAGAAGAGGCAGATAGTGCAGGGGTTTCTGGTGGCTATCCCCATCTCAAACAAGTATGCTGCTTGCAGGATGTGGGGATATTCTAAACGAGTATTTTACATTAGTGTTTAGTATTAAGAAGAAAATGGAAGGTGGGGAAATCGATGGTGATGTCTTGAAAAATGTCCACATCAGAAGGGAGCAGGTGCTAGATGTCTTAAAATGCATATAGGCGGATAAATCTCAGGACTTTATCAGGTAGACTCTCGATCTCTGTGGGAAGCTGGAGAAATGATTTCTGTGCACTTTGCTGAGATCTTTGCTTCATCAACAGTCAGAGGTGACGTGCCTCATGATTGGCTGTTCGCTAAAGTGGTGTCACTATTTGAGAAAGGTAGAAATGAAATGCAAGACAAAAAAAAAGCAAATATCAGCGATGGGCTAGATTTTTAAATGAATCCTGAGAGAGAAGATATGCATTTGGAATAACAAAGATTGATTCAGGATAGTCAACACTGCTTAATGCTTGAGACGTCATGTCTCACTAACTTGACTGAATTGTTTTGAGGAATTAACGGAAGATGAATGGTGAGGGCAGAACGGTGGACGTTATCTTTGGGGTCTTTCGTAATGCATTTGCAAGATTTCATATGGTAGAGTGGCTAGCATGGTCAGATCACATGGAATATAGGGATAACTGTCTATTTCGATCCCGAACTGACTCCAAGGTAAAAGAGAGGCGGTGGTGTTGGTTGTTTGTTTTCCAGACTGGAGGCCTCTGAACAATGTATTGCCATAAGGAAGCGGTGGTGTGACCACTGCTTCTCGTTACTTTTTTGAATGATTTGGAAGTGAGCAAAGGAGTTATTGTTAGGAAGCTTACAGCTGTCACCAAAACTGGAGATGCAGTGGACATCGAAGAACGTTATCTCAGAGTACAATGGGAACTTGATCATTTGGACCAGTGGGCGGAGGCGTGGCAAGTAGAGTTTAATTTGAATAAATGTGACATGCTGCATTTTGGAAAGTCAAATCAGTACAGGATATATGCAGGTAATGGTATGTTCATGGGTGTGTGTTGCTGAACGACGAGACCTTGTAGTGGAGGTTCATAGTTCCTTGAAAGTGTATTTTCAGGTAGATGGGATAGAGAAGAAGGCGTTTCGTTTGTTTGCCTTTACTTTTCAGTGCATTGAGAATAAGAGTTGTGAGGTCCCGTTGCGGCTGTACAGGGTATTGGTTCGGCCAATTTATGAACATTACATGGAATTCTGGTCTCCCTCCTTTAAGAAGGATGTAATGAAACTTGAAAGCGCTCAGAAAAGATTCACAATAATGTTGTCATTTGTGGGTTTGAGGTATTGTGAGACACTGAACTGCCTGGAGCTGTTTTCCCTGTAACTATTTTCACAGAGGAGGGAACATTTGCTTTTTAATTATAACATTATGAGGGCCTTGGAGAGGGTAATTAAGATTGTATTTTCCATGGGCTGGGGGAATCCAGAAATAGAGGCAATGGCTTTAGGGTGAGGGGGAGGAATTCATAGCGACCTAAGGGGTATTGTTTTTTACGCAGCAAATGATGTGTACATGGAATGAGCTGCCAGAGGAACATTTATTGAACGTCTGGATGGGTATATCACCAGGAAGGGTTTCGAGGGAAATGGGCCAAATGGAGCTAAATGTACTTGGGATATCTGGTCAGCATGGATGATTTGGAAAAGAGTGTCTGCTTCCATGTTGGACAACACTACGATACACCAATAAGAGCATGGCTGAACTGTGATCTAACGTCTCATTCCTTCGTTTGTCCCTTACCTACAACATCTTCGCCCTTAATTCGATTTCACACAGTAACACACTTCCCGTTGTGTTATGGAATACGCATGGTCGTCCTCATCCCTTGTGGCATGTCCTGCTACCGAGCACAGCATCTGATTTCAGGTCAGTGTGCAGTACAGAAGCCACTCAGTGTCGGGGGGAGTTATGTCTTGAATACATAAAATCGTTGATATCATCGATGAAATTCCAGTCTCTAACACCGTAATAATTAAACATGTGAATATTACATTCTGAGTTGGAATAGAGAAAGCTGAATTTTAGTTTTTGTCGCATTCTGTTCCTCAATCAACATTATTTTTGGCGTGTTTCTGTTCCGTGAGGCAGAACACTCCCACCTTCTCAAGGCCTGATAAGAATGTGGGAATAAATGCGGAACCGAGCCAATGATGCTCACATCCAATTAACGAATGAAAAAAAAAATTCCCTTTGTGTTCCTCATCGCTCCCTGCCTCTGCAGACAAAGCAAAACATCCTCACTTCCATAGTCCTACGGCTCGATGACATTGACAAAACATTCTAATATTTGGTGTCACTATCCCAAGAGGTCACTCTGATTTGTATACAACAAAATGGAAAATAATATTTAATACTTAATGAATTGTGTCGTAAAGGGGTACTCGTTCCAACAACGCAGGGCTCAGGAATCTTACTCGATTTCTCACTCACACAGGCACACACAGACACGCACGCACACATACACAGAGAGAGAGAGACACACACACACACACTATATCTCTGTTAAACAATCACTGAATGTCAGGTTAAAGCTGGACATCCACACACCTGGGTCAGGCTCAAGACACACCTCCCCCCGGCACTGAGTGGCGTCTGTCCTGCATCCTGACCTGAAATAAGACGCTGTGCTTGGTAGCAGGACATGTCACAAGGGATGAGGACGATGACCATGTGCATCTTCAGAACAGCAATCTAACAGGGAATCAGAACAGAGCAGTGACAAGCAAATGAAGAACTTGGTGTTGAATTTGTAGAGTAGTTCAGATCTTGCTATGTGTGTGTCCCTGTTTGTGCGGCCAGCCATTGTGTTTGTCTGTGTCTGTGCATCTGAATATAAAATCAAGAGAGTAGAGAGTGAATTTTACTCAGCACCTCTTGTCAGATTACACATGCCTTTAAAAACATGGGATTTCAGCTGTATAAAACTCCATGCTTTACCTGTCTGGGGATTTGTTGATGGCTACAGTGTGGAGTGGTGTTTCCTCTGCATCTAACCCTGTGCTGGCCATACCGTGGGGGTTGTTGGGGATACATTAAAGATAGCCTTCCAGTATAACCAACTCTATCCTGTCCCTAACCAGAAAGTGTTTGATGGGGAAAGTGTAGGGGGATATTAACTTTGGAACATAAGAACTATGATAAGCCATTCCACCCTTAAGCCTGATCTGTCATTCGACGTGGTCATGGCTGATGTGTCCCCTCACTCTATGTTCCTTCCTTTGGCCCACACCCCTCAAGACCTTCACTGACTAAAAACATATCTGTCCGAGATTTAAACTGAACAGCAGACCCTGCATCTTCGCTGTTTATGGCAGAGGATTCCAAATCTCTCTCACGCCTTGGGACTCAAAGCACTTCTTAAATCTCTCTGGAGGTCTCTGAACATTCAGTCTCAGGCTGTGTTCCATCTCGTTCTACAATCTGCAACCAGTAGGCATTCTTCATCTTTGTGGAACATGTCTCATCCAGGTGATACCTTGAAGGCTTTGATTAGATCTCCCCTCACTCTTTTCAATTTGAGCGGAAGCATTTGTACAATCTCTCCTCAGAATTTATCCCCTCAAGTCCAGGATCATTCTTCCTTCTGACGCTTTCTACACTGTGTTGATAATACGCTCCTAATATAGGCAGAGCACTGAGATAGGATTAAAGTTAATCAGCATTGTGTTCTATCTTCACACTTTCCATAATTGCTTACACCTCCTCCTTGTGAACGTCATTCTCGCCTAGTCTAATATCTTGTATCTGAGTATTCTCCTCGACAACATTGTCTTTTCCCAGTGGAAATGCTGACGAAAATTATTCATTTTGAGCGTTCCTGTGACTCCACTCACAACTTCCTCCAACTATACATGATTGTCCCTCATGTTTCTCTCGTCATACCTTTATTCCTGATAAACGTGTAGAAAGATTTTGGATTTTCCTTGATCATATCTGCCAACGACTTGTTTAGCCCCCTTCTGGCTCTTCGTAGCTCTGTCATTGAGACCTTTCCGGGCTAACTTGTAATTCACAAATGCGGTTATTGAGACTTCACTTCTGATCCTATGATAAAGTTACTTCTTCCTCTTGTGAAGAGATTCAACATCTTAAGTAAACCACGGCTCCCTGGCTCGACCACTGCCCTACCTGACAGGTGCACATTTATCAAGGTCACACAATAGCTGTTCCTTGAATGAGCTCCACATTTCAACTGTGCCAATCCCTTGCAGCTTCCTTCTCCATCCTCTGCATCCTAAATCTAACCTAATCACATCATAATTGTCTTTCCCCCAACAATAACTCTTGCCCGGCTTTATATATGTACCTCTTTCCATCGCTCAAGTAAACGTAACCACATTGTGATCATTATCCTCAAAGTACTGACTTACCGGTAAATCTGGCACCTGGCGTGATTCGTTACCTAGTACCAAATCCAATGCAGCCTCTGCCCTTGTTTGCTTTTCTACATACTGTATCAGGAGACCACCCTGAGCACACTGGACAAAAACTGACCCACCTGTACTCCATCTAGGTAATTTTCAATCTATATTTCGAAAGTTGAACTCCCCTATAACAACTACCCTGTTACTTTGGCTCCTATCCAGAATTATCTTTACTCTCTTTTCCTCTACGTTTCTGGAATTATTTGGAAGCCTGTAGAAAACAGCCAATCGGGTACCTTCTCATTTCCTGCTTCTAACCTCAGTCCATACTACCTCAATAGACGAGTTCTCAAACGTTATTTCTGTCATTGTAGTACTATCCTTGACCAACTGTTGCTGTCTGAAGTCTTGCTGTCTTCCCCTCATAAGACTCGCTGGGAAGTTAGGGAGGAGATTGCAGAGCCTTTTGTTGTAGCCATCAAGAAATTCCCCAGACAGGTAAAGCATAGAGTTTTATACAGCTGAAATCCCAATATATGTTTTAAAAGGCATGTATAATCTGACAAGAGGTGCTGAGTTAAATTCACTCTCTACTCTCATTATCTTATATTCAGATGTACAGACGCAGACAAACACAATGGCAGGCCGCACAGACAGGGACACACGCACAGTAAGACCTGAACTACTCTACAAATTCAACATCAAGTTCTTTATTTGCTTCTCACTGCTCTGTTCTGATTCCCTATTAGATTGCTGTTCTGAAGATATACATGGTCGTCGTCCTCATCACTTGTGGCATGTCCTGCTACCGAGCACAGCATCTGATTTCAGATCAGAATGCAGTACAGAAGGAACTCAGTGCCGGGGGGAGGTGTGCCTTGAGCCTGACCCAGGCGTGTGAATGTTCGACGTTAATCTGACATTCAGGGTTTGTTTAACAGAGATATAATGTGTGTGTGTCTGTGATCGTGTGTGTGACTGTCTGTGTGTGCCTGTGTGAGTGAGAAATCGAGTAAGACACCCGAGCATTGTTGGAGCTAATACCCCTTTACTACACAATTTATTAAGTATTAAATATTATTTTCCATTTTGTTGTACACAAATCAGTGTGACCTCATGGGAAAGTGACACCAAATATTGGAATGTTTGCCAATGTCATCGAGCCGTGGGACGAGGGAAGTGAGGATGTTTTGCTTTGTCTGCAGAGGCAGTGAGTGATGAGGAACACAAAGGGAATGTTTTTTCATTCGCTAATGGGACGTGGGCATCATTGGCTGGGTTCAGCATTAATTCCCACATTCTTATCAGCCCCTGAGAAGGTGGGAGTGTTCTGCCTCACGTTACAGAAACACTCCAAAAATAATGTTGATCGAGGAACAGAATGTGACCAAAAATAAAATTCAGCTTTCTCTTTTCCAACTCACAATGTAATATTCACATGTTTAATTAATACGGTGTTAGAGACTGGAATTTCATCGATGATCTCAATGATTTTATGTGTTCAAGACACACCTCCCCCCGGCACTGAGTGGCTTCTGTACTGCATACTGGCCTGAAATCAGATGCTGTGCTCGGTATCAGGACTTGCCACACGCAATGAGGACGACCATGCGTATTCCCTAACACATAGGCAAATGTGTCACTGTTTGAAATGGAATTGAAGACGAAGATGTTGTAGATAAGGGACAAAGGAAGGAATGGGGGGTTAGATAACAGTTCAGCCATGCTCTTCTTGGTGTCTCGTAGTGTTGTCGAACAGGGAAACAGACACTCTTTTCCAATTCATCCATGCTGACCAAATATCCCAAGTATATTTAGTCCCTGGTTCTATACCCATTCAGACGTTCAATAAATGTTCGAAATGTACCAGCCTTCGCCACTTTCTCTGGCAGCTCATTCCATATACACATTATGTACTGCGTAACAAAAAAATCCCCTTAGTTCCCTATGAATTCCTCCCCCTCACCCTAAAGCCATTGCCTGTATTACTAGATTCCCCAGCCCATGTAAAATACAATCTTAATTACCCTCTCCAAGGCACTCATGATTTTATAAATAAAAAACAAATACCCTCCTCTGAGACAATTGTTACAGGGAAAATAGCACCATGCAGTTCACTGTCTCACCATCCCTCAAACCCTCAAATGTTGACATTATTTGAATCTTTTCTGAACGCTCTCAAGTTTCATTACATCCTTCTTAAAGGAGGGAGACCAGAATTCCATGTAATATTCATAAAATGGCCGAACCAATACCCTGTACAGCCGCAACAGGACCTTACAACTCTTATTCTCAATGCACTGAAAAGCAAAGGTAAGCAAACGAAACGCCTTCTTCTCTGTCCTATCTACTGGAAAATACACTTTCAAGGAACTGTGATCCTACACTACAAGGTCTCGTTGTTCAGCAACACAGCCCCATGAACAAACCATTACCTGCATATATCCTGTATTGATTTGCCTTTCCAAAATGCAGCACATTACATTTATCCAAATTAAACTTTACCTGGCACTCCTCCGCCAACTGATCCAACTGATCAAGTTCCCATTGTACTCTGAGATAACCTTCTTCGCTGTCCACTGCATCTCCAGTTTTGGTGGCAGCTGTAAACTTCCGAACAATAACTCCTGTGCTCACTTGCAAATCATTTTAAAAAATAACAAAAAGCAGTGGACCCACCGCCGATTTCTTATGGCAAAATGTTGATCAGAGGCGTCCAGCCTGGAAAACAAACAAATAACACCACCGCCTTTCTTTTACCTTGGAGCCAGTTCGAGATCGAAATAGCCAGGTATCCATATATTCCATGTGACCTAACCATGCCAACCACTCTACCATATGAAAACTTGCAAATGCATTACGAAAGACCTCAAAGATCACGTTCATCATTCTGCCCTCATCATTCATCTTCCATTACTTCTTCAAAAAATTCAATCAAGTTAGTGAGACATGACTTCTCAACCATTAAGCAGTGTTGACTATCCTTAATCAATCTTCGTCATTCCAAATACTTACATATCTTCTCCCTCAGGATTCCTTCCAAAAACTAACCCATCACTGATATTAGCTTTGTTTTGGTCTGCAGTTCCTTCCTACATTTCTCAAATCGTGACACCACTTCGGTGAACAGCCAGTCATGTGGCACGTCACTTCTGACGATTGATGAAGCAAAGACCTCAGCAAAGTGCACAGCAATCATTTCTCCAGCTTCCCACAGAGATCGAGCGTATACCTGATAAAGTCCTGGGATTTATCCACCTATATGCATTTTAAGACATCCAGTACCTACTCCCTTCTAATATGGACATTTTTCAACATATCACTATCGATTTCCCCACCTTCCATTTTCTTCTTAATAGTAAACACTAATGTAAAATACTCGTTTAGAATGTCCCCACCTCCTGCTGCTCCGTTCATCGGCTGCATTGCTGACATTTAAGGGATCCTACTCTCTCTCTAGTTAGCCTTTTGTCCTTCTTTTATTTATAACATGCACTTGGATTCTCATTAACCCTATTTGCCAAAGTTATCTCATGTCCCCTTTTCACACTCCTGAATCCCCTCTCAAGTATATTCCGACTACCTTTATACTCTGCTAATGATTCATTCGATCTCTGCTGTCGATACCTGACATATGCTTCCTTCTTTTCCTTAACCACAACCTCAATTTCTCTAGTGATCCAGTATTCCTTTTTCAGGCTAGCAAGTTCCTTCACCCGAACAGGAACATGCTGTCTCTGGATTCTCATTACTTTTGAAGGCTTCTCATTTTCCAACTGTTGCTCTACTGGCGAATATTCGCCCCCAGTCAGCTTCAGAAAATTCTTTCCTAATACCTTCAAAATTGTCGTTCCTCTCCTTTAGAACATTAAGTTTTAGAATTGGTCTTTATTTTCCCATCACTGTTTTAAAATAATAGACTTATGGCCTCTGGCCCAACGTGATCCCCCACTGACACCTCAGTGACCTTCTCTGCATAGTTTCCCAAGAGGAAGTTAAGTGAAGAAATGTCTCTGGTCGGGACGTCTACATGATTTATTAGAACGTTTTCTTACACACACTTGACAAATTCCTTTCCGTCTAAACCCTTAAAACTATGGCAATTTTAGTTTATGTTTGCGAACGTTGTCTATCTTATACTTTGCAGGCAAGGATGCCCAGAGGCATGGTACATTGGGGAAACCGAGCAATGGCTACGACAACGGATGAATGGGCACCACACAATAATCAATATACCGGAGTGTTCCCTCCCAGTTGGGGAACACTTCAGTGGTCCAGGGCATTCAGCCTCCGACCTTCGGGTGACCAGCCTCCAAGGTGGACTTCGGGACAGGCAGCAGAGGAAAGTGGTCGAGCAGAGGCTGATAGCTAAGTTCCGCACCCATAGGGAGGGCCTCAACCGGGATCTTGGATTCATGTCACATTACAGGTGATCACCATTGCACTACACACTCACACAGATATTCCTACACACATACACACGGACACAAGTACACACAGACGCACACAGAGACACCCACACACACCCGTATAGACGCACACACTCCCACATTCACACATGCACCCCTCACAGATGAAAGACATTCTGCACTAACTACACACACACACAATTTCTCACACTCACAACCACCACTCCAGATACACACACACACACACACACACACACAGAAAAAAATCCACATGCACACATATATTTTGTGGGGTGAATTTGTACTTGCAGAGTTACATTGCTCTTCGCTGAAAAACTGCATTCAGTCATGTATAACTCTGAGCTCAAAAACTGCATGAATTTATGCAAATCCCTGTTATCTCACTTTTTAGATTAGAATCAATCTAAACGTCAGGTCATAGACAGAGAACACAGCGGGCTTACACCTTCAACATATTGTCTAGATATCACCATTGTTAACAGCTAACCGGACATTGCAACTTCAAAAAGAAATTGTTTTGTTATTCACACATGGAAGAAGTGAAACTATCACTCTATTCTAACAGATGAAAGGCTTAACAGACAATCAATTTTTCAATGTATAATTTCAGTTACATCACGCTGCAAATTTTTGCTATATATTCTGTGTTACGGTCGAGCCCTCCACTATCACCTGATGAAGGAACGTCGGTCCGAAAGCTAGTGTGCTTCCAATTAAAGCTGTTGGCCCATAACCCGGTGTTGTGTGATTTGTAACATTGTGCACCCCAGTCCTAAACCAGCATCTCCAAATCATGCTGTAATAAAGCACTGCTCCAGGCAACTTCGGTATCAATATTTGTATTTTTCAACTTAATCAAGAAGCAGAACTCAATAAAGATATCATCACAAAGAATCCACTCTATTCACTATTGCAGACTTCCAAAAAAAGGGCAGTAAGATTCCACTTCAAACATATTAAAAACTATGCACTTAGCTCTTCCTGTACGGCGAGCTCTTTCTCGCAGTTTCCTTCAAGTTCATCTTGGAATTTGACTGTTGGTTAATTTTTCATAGACACACTTCGATGTCCAAAGATACTTCCCTGAAACAGTTGTGTCAAACAAGTGCGTCGGTTTCTTTCTGCTTTAATACTTCGAGCACGAGGTTCTTGCCTTTTTCTCTCTGTCTTTTCTTAAAGTGTCATTTTTATTCTAATCTTTCTTTTCCCCAAAAATTCCCAAAACAACGCAACAGCTTAGAAAACAGTAATTGCTGCTACTGGAATTTGTGAAAATGACCTCTAATAGCTAAACATCTAGAAAAAAAAGGATTAGATCATACAGCAGCATTTTTCCGGTCCTCTGTTTCAGATTTCATAAATCATGAGAAAAATAAACAAAGGAAGGAACTGATATCTGGTTCAAGCCGGGGGAACTGAATGGAAACAAAGTATTCCTGGAAACACATTTATGATTTAAAAACATATTTTATACAGTCTGCCATTTATTTCTCTTTAATTGGAAGATGATCATGTTTTTATAATTTTTCCAGCTGTGTGGATCCCAGAGTTCTTGGAGAATGGGTTTCCCACTCTGGCCTGCAGAGAACGATGATACATTCACCAGATAGTTTATTTATGTGTCAGCTTCACTTGCTGTGCAGTGATTGCTTGGGAGATTTTTTTTTCTGAGGCATGTGTAATTCCTCTTTGATTTGGGCTATGTTGTTCTGTTTTCGGTATTCTGCTGCTCATTGCTGTCAGCAGTTTACTTTGTTCCTCTCGTCTCTTCCGTATTGCTCCTTGGACGGAGTCATTTCTTTCTCATTGGAAAAAACAACAAAATCCTGTTGCTACTCCTTTTTTTTCTCCTTTCGTTCATTCCTCACGTGGACACCTCGTTCCATTATCTGCTGCATCTCATGTTGGCTCTCAGTCACTTGGATTTATTCATCAATTGAATTGTTTTTATAACTGGATATTTGACGGCATACTTTAATTGATCTCTAAAGTTTTTCTGTGTCACCACATAAATAAGTGCATTTGTGCAGCAACTTAGGCCCCGCAGCATGTATGCAACTTGTTCAAAGAGATCAAAATTATCCACGTAATAACCAGCTTCAAACATATATAAAATATACACAAACCAGAGAAGGATAAAATTGGCGGATATGGCAAACAGTAAAATCACAGATTTCTTTCTGCTGTCTATCTCTGGGTCAATCTCTGTTTTTCTCTGACCCCTCAGTCCTTTACGTGCCTTAACGGCCTCAAAGATGTGTCTGACAGTCAGAAAGTTGAGGAAGACAATAAAAATGAATGGGAGACATGGTGTTAAAAATATTTCAATATATGCAAAACTCACCCAATGTTCATTGTCATAAAAACTGTCTTTGATGTAACAAAACCATGGAATGTTATTAATGATCCTTCCGGATTCATATATGAAATAATTGGGAATATTCTTTAAAGAGAAGAAAATGCAGATTGTTGCTAGAACTCTCATTGCTGTTTTCGCTGTGCAATACTGAGATTTCATCTGATGAATACAAATGGCTACAAATCGATCAAATGTAAAAGCAGCAGTGAACCAGACAGAACAATCCACAGTAAAGTAGCTCAGGACGTTGAGAACACTACAAACAGGAGTGATGTCCAGAAAAGACAGCGGATAATAATAGTAAGAAAACCTAACAAATATGATGTCAAAAATAATGAACAGTAGATCAGACACTGCCATGGCTACGAGATAGCGAGTGGAACACGTTGACAGGCCACACTTGCTCCGAGATAAAAATGCAATTGCCACCAGACTAACTGTAAGATGAAAGAAAATAGATTTGAAATGATTAATTGAATTTTCTAGATTAATGTTGTATTTTAGAACTCAGGTTTCTTTTTGTTCAGTACAATGTCATGATAACCATTACAGTAGCTTGTCTCAAGTGAAATAACTTGCACTTTCAAAAGACAAACAGAATCACATGGGCAGAAAATTAATCTCAGGAACACGACCAGGTACTCAATACGTCTTTTTGGGGGCGGTGGAGGGGTGGGTCGGGAGAAGGTATTTATTTTGCTTTGCAGTTTACTCTGTCTAGCTGTAGTTTCCCATAACAAAGCACTCACAAAAAAAAAACACCCGGAATCATTCGAACACCGATTCGGAGACTCTTGATTGGCAACTGTTTTCACACAGAAGTGATTTAGTTTTGTAATGAACTGCCACAGGAATTTATAAATACCGGTACAGATGTAATAATCAAAAGGCGTTTGGACAGGTACATGAATAGTAAATGTATGAAGGGTTTGGGAAGGCACAGTGATTCAGTGGCTTGCACTGCTGTCTCACAGTACAAGGGAGACAGGTTAGATTCCAGCCTCACTGCAACTGTCTTTGTGGAGTTTACACGTTTTCCCCGTGTTTTACGTCAGTTTCTGCTGGATGCACCAACTTCCTACAAAAGTCCAAAAATGCACATGGCAGGTGGAATGATTGTGCTGAACTTTCCCTGGTGTTCAGGGATGTGTAGCTTTGTTGCGTTAGCCGTTGGAAATGCACGGGATAACGTAGGGGGGTCGGAAGTTGACTTGCAGGACTGAGCTGCCTGTTTCCACACGATGTGGATTCTTTGAAATGCAGAACTTAGTCGGCATGGACAAGTTGGACTGATGAGTGCGTTTCAATTATACAACTCTATGATGCTCATCGTGCATTCAGGGATGGTAATGGCATTGTCAGTCAATGCGTGTTTGGTAGATTCTTACTGCTTAAGATTATTATTGTCTGGTGTTTGCGGCATGCGAATGCTATTTATCAATGACCATACCAAGCTGGATGCTATCATGAAGTTTTAGGACACAAATGTCTTCATTATACAAGGAGGTGCAAACTGTGCTAAACGTGGTGTAATTGTGTGGCAACATCTTTGCTTTGGACATGACAAGTGGAGGGAAGGGCATTGATGAGGCAACTGCAGAGTTCGGGGCCAAGTACACGACCTTGCAGAATTCATGCATCGATGTGTGACAGCTGAGATGATTGTCCTTTTAGTGCCAGAACCATCTTACCTGTAGGCAGTGCAATGATAAAGAGAGTTGTAATCTCTTTGACTCCAGTTTCTTCAAGGCTTCCTGTTGTCAGTGTATGTTTATAATTTATACGTTAAGAAGCGGAGATTTTATTTCAGTTAATAGAAAAACTATAAAAATAGAAACATCTGATTCAGGAATAAATATTTTGTAATTACAAGTCAAACAATCCAGAGAGTGTCGCACTTTAGAGTTTAACACTTGGTTATGTTGAATGGTCAGTAGGTGTGAAACAAAAATGGGGTTTGTGTGATGAGGTTGGACATCTGGCACAATCATAACGTTTATCATTATCATACGAAAAGAAGACAAATGTTCTCTACTTGGAAAATTAGATCTATGAGCTCTGCCATTAACATGAAGTATGGAGACGGCCAGCAGAATCTCACGAATATGCCTGAAGTTAAAGATCTTGTTCACGATTTTCTGTATTATTATACAACATTCTTTATTGTATTCTCTTTCTTTTCAGTAATCCTCTTTAAATCAACTATTTATCACAGCCATAATATTACAAGTGCTGATGCCCATTATTTATTGCATCAGAATATTTTCCTATTAAATTTATTTTGCTTTTTCATAATATTGCCTTAAAACTAACTGGAGCAACGACCTTAACAAAACCTCTCCCTCCCAAGGAGGACGCACATCACAAAGTAATGGACAGTGATCATTTTTTTAAAAAATCAACCACGCTTAGATTATGAATAACTGATTCAAACATTGTTAATCAAAATCTTAACAGATACAGGTGCGAAACAGTTTTAACACTTGTTCATGCAGACCCTTCATTATAAACTTCTAGATAAAGAAATGTAGTAGCCATGATACAGGCTTGCCCTAAACTTGCTGGAATATCAATCAGTCCAAAAGATTTTTTAAGTAAACATGATTGGTCCATCGGACAAATGAGTGAATTGACATTGCTATTCTATTATTTTCACGATATGCGAATGAGTCACATATATGTACCCCCAATGGAACATATATCTTTGCAAACTTAGTTCCAAATATACACATCAACGATTTATCAAATTTGCATTCAATCGTATTTACAATCTACAAGGACAACTTCATCAGTGAACACATCAGAAATTAGAAATGAAAGAAGCATTCCACATTTACAGTCAAATTATGGTTATCGTTATGAATGTAGTCAGTATTCACTTGAATTCGGTTCACCACAAACAGTTCAATTCTATATTCATAGATACTCCTACGTACACAAAGCCACGGGGACAAGGTGCCCCCCTCCATTTCGTAACCCACACTCAGTATCTTTTTACTTTGAATGATGCTCCCAGTAACACTTGGGCACTGGGGTTACTTGTCCCTCTTTGAATGGAACCCACATTCTGAATAATTCTAATTGGAAGAAGCAGAGATATGTACAACATGAGTGGTTCCAAGACTTACCAGGAACTCCAACAACAGCAATGATGGTGTAGTAAACTTTTGCGACCATTTGCCTTGGAAGATGCATTTTATTGCTTTTGGCACTAACTCTCCCTTGCTGTAGCTGTTAATCTGTTGGAATTGGAGGTAATGCAGTTTCAGAGACTTGAATTTATATTGTGTGGTATATCCACTGGGGAATTACGATGGCACTTTCAACGTTTTAATAATTTCAACAACCAAATTATCCCAACAGGTATACTTTAATGATGTTTTTCACTAAGTCAATTTGAATAGCCCAATTTCTGAATTAATTGAGTCCTCTTGGGTCTCAAATGATAATTGAAGGTTTTCTTCAAACAACAAGACTTGCTTTATTTCTCTCACAATTAGTCCTAAAAATATAATTTTTGACTTCTTTTCACTGAGGACAGTTGTTGTTGCTGAGGCTTTTCGGTCATTCAATGCCTATCGTTGTAGAGTTCGTTGAGAGGTGTTCTACTGAACATGGTTATATTGTTGCTTTCCTTTTACTTCACTTTTGCGACTCGTTTGGCGAAATTTATCTGTGAATGAATTATCTGAATCAGAACCAGAAGTTCGTAGTAACCATCACAACAGCTTGAACGTACAGTAGTTAATATTTCTTCAAAACGAAGATAAAAATTAGTTAGGTGCAATTTAGGTGAATTGGCCATGCTAAATTGCCCGTATTGTCAGATGAAAGGTAAATGTATTGGAATAGCTTTAAGTGGATTGCTCTTCGGAGGGTCAGTGTGGACTTGTTGGGCCGTAGAGCCTGTTGCCACACTGTAAATCGTCTAACCTCATCTAAAAACAGAAAGTAATTCGGAAAGTTAACTTACAAATCATTGAGTGACAACATCCTATGGGATAGACTTGACTCATTGATCTGTCGTGTTTGGAACTCGAAAATTATATTATAAACTACACGAGTCCCATTTCAAAACTTACTCCATTGCCTTGATTGTCATTAAATTACTTTTTAAAGATGTTGAAGATTCACAACTCAACCGACCGTCCTCTCGGTGTCATCTTCCCTTTGAACCTCTAGCCTTTCAGCTACAATATGGGCCACATTGCTATTGGATCTTCAGAGAAGGGGAAAAAAACTGCTTTAGATTCCCCCAATACATGCCCCTCATAGTCTTATCCTCTTATCTCTACTCGTAAGGTCGCAACTCGACCTAATCCAGAATCTATCTTCACAACTAAACTGCTGCTCTCCCAGCAACATTTTCACGAATGTCTTTGTGCACCCTGTCTAATGCAATCACACCCTTCTTATCATACAGTGACCAGGACTGCACACAAAACTCCAATTGTGACTGAACCAAACTCCTCCAGAGCACCAAAGTATATCCCTGCTGGTAAAGATATATTTTTCACTGAACCATGAACCACTTCTGCCACATTGATGGATCTTTATTTCCTCTGAGCTTCCTCGTATCCCACCACTCATTGAGTACTGTCTTGTCTTGTGCCTCCTAGCAAGAAGCATCATCTCACGTTTATCAAAGTTAAATTTCATATACCACTCACATGCCCAACTGACAAATTTGTCTGTTTCTATCTGTAACCTGAGATTATCTTCCTCACTACCAATCACCCTGTGAATATTTGTATCATCAAATTTACTTATCATCCCTAACCTTCCCCTCTGTTTATCCCACCAACAAGCCTCACTACTAACGCACAACACATATACGCATTTGAATGTAAAGTATGCTAACATGTCTCTACTTATTACCTTACTTACTGTGGGTAAGTATTTCCCTCTGCTCTTTTACAGTTCCTTCAAACTAAGCAAACACAATAACCAGCCTCAATGAGAAGCAAAGGAGATGATCTCATAATTCCTCACAAATAGTTCAAATAAATGTAGCTGACAGGTAGAAGTAAGTTTGGAGTGAACATAGCAGCACTCGGTCGTAGAAAAGGCAAATATACAATTAATGAAGCCAGAAGTTAAAGAGGTTAATGTTTATTGGAGAGTGGATATAGCAAGAGATTTGGGGGATGTGGGAAGCAGAGGTGTTTACGATGTTGACCAAAGCAAGATCACCTGAGTCTGAGCTGAGTGATATTTGATGAATCTCAGGATGAGGTGGTCGAAAGACAGTGCTCCAAAATATGTGAGAAATGAAGCAATGTTATTAGTGAAGCAGTAAATGGTCCTGCAAATAGAGAGAAATCCATCCCTGCCTAACAGGTAGACTGTCCCAGGTTCTGTCCTGCATATAGCCTTACTGGTAAATAAGGGATATTAATCTTCAGATTTAGGCCCTATGGCCAGGCATGTGGAAACAGTTAGGGAATGGTATATGCTCACGACAGGGCTTTGGGAATCCAGGGATGGCAGCTATATTAAAACACGAGCGTGCTGCAACTTGACAGGGAATCCAAAGGAAGCCAAGGTAACAAGCCAGCGGAGCATGCCAGTGACAGTGGAGGAAGATGATCAATATGCTAATGAGCAATTGGATACAGTACCAGGCCATTTGTGGTCGCAACATGATACAGATGGGGGGAGAGTGAGATCAGCTAGACCAGTAGAAATAAGGTTGAAAGCAGAAGCCTGGACAGTATTACATTTATGATGAATGAAGATATCTCAAGGGTTGGTACCCCGTCGGAAATCAGCTCAGAGAATGAGTCTGCCTTCATTCAGAACGTAGTTAATTAGGTGCTGCATTCTTTGAAAATTAAGCAGAGATTTGGAGGTGTATATCCTCCCCAGTCACAGGGTATGGTGGAAAGAAAACATCGGACATTGACAGCCAAATTAAACAAGATCTCTGCAAGCACCAACCTTAAGTGGATTGATGTGCTGCCTCTGGCTGTACAATCTATCAGTACATGAGATGCTCACACCGCTTGAGAAGCTCACAGGTAGACCTATGGCAATGCCCAGGTGGAGAGGCCATACAAAGGGCCTAGCTTAGAGCAGTTAAACTCAGAACTTGAGAAATATATGCAGCAGCAACCTATTATACATTAGACTAACCACCTGCTTGAAGTACAAAGGGAACTGACAGCTGTCAGCAAGGAAGAACATAGTCAGCCCTGGGATTGTGTGTACGTGTTGGTATTTCGAAGATGCTGAAATGAGTTGAGGAGAGAGAACTTTCTTTGTGACGAAGGCATCATCTACCGACATCCTAGTGGAAGGACGACACGTATGGTACCACCTTAATCAATGTACTAAAGCTCTCTCACTGCCACAAATTAACACTGAAGTAAGTGGAGTTAAGGCTGAAAAAGATGGACTGGGGTAGGGCACACATGAGGCTAGTACGCCTCCACAGGGTTCTGAACAAAGTACAGGTGAATTTCTTGGGAATCCTGATCATTCCAGAAATTATCCTTATGGAGATGTCGAGAACAATCCTCCTGGCAGCAAGGATGGCGAAGACATCGGGGTGATGCCCCTGATAACCACCTCTCTGATGCCAGGCCTGAAAAATCAGACTTGGAGACCATTAACTTGGCAGACCGAGACAGGTAATGCCAGGGTTATTTTGCTGCCTGAGCCTGGGTACGCGCTCGTGACAATCACTGGTATCAATGGGCAAACTACACGGTCGTAGTAATGGCTCGACAGGACTGCTTCTTGTGTACTAAGTTAACACCCTCATACTATGTTGTCCATATGCCCTTTAACTTGACCATCTGGACTCAATGGTGTTTGCAGCACTCCAGCCGACCCCTTCATCCGAATGATTCATCAACTTACAGGCAATCTCCTTGCCCAATTTTGGTGCCTGCTCCTTCAGGTCACTACATTCTATCGGCAGGATGACGTGGGCTGGCAGCAACTCCAACGGTGGTGTGAATATAGTACACCGTGGTTCACCAGTAAGACTAATTACACGTTTCCCGAGGCTGCTTTCAGGAAACGGGAAGGGTTGAGATTTGAAAGCTTTAAGTGAAATTGCTCCAAACGAGTAGGCTACGTCATGGATCTTTGTGGGAATACGATTCAAATGGAGGTGGACACCATATTCGGGGGCTGTTTTCAATTCTCAACGTGTCCCACTGACAGATACTTACTGGCTGAAATAAGAAAGTAGGGTTGCGCATGACGCTGCCCACTGACTGCGGTGGCAGCTTTGCCCGGGTAATGCTTTGACACAAGGTAGTCATACCACCACACGCAGCTTGACGCTACGTTACAGTCGCCGGCCTAAGCGACGATATATCCCTGATCTGACAATTCAGATTGATAGTATAGGACAGCCAAGAGGTATTCCTAACGAGTTTAAGGCCCGCAATGAGATTGCCGCAGACTGGGAAGCTCTTCTCCCAATGATGGGGATTAGCAAGCGTGCTGAATGGATTAATTACATTTATTACATAAAGCAGAGATTTATCAATTATACTGATGATGCCGTTGTGGCCTTCGGAGAACAATTGGATGCTACCACGAAAATGACATGACAAAACAGACAGGCCTTAGATTGGATACAGGAAGAAAAAGGCGGGGTTTGTGTGATGGTTGTGGAACATTGCTGTACCTTTATACCTAACAACACTAGCCCTGAGGGATGTTTGACTGAAGCAATGGAAAAACTAAACAATCTAAGAAGCGAGATAAAAATAAAAACAATGCAGGGTTTGGTAATCAGGCTTTTGATTGGCTGAATATTATATTAGGATGTTGGGAAGCATGGTTTGTCAAGAATGGACTTACTGAAGGTGCAGTTTTGCTTGTTGTTGCCTTCATCTTTTGTTGTGCTCTACCTTCCATGAAGTCCTTTTTAGTTCGCGTCACTGCACGGCAACTTGTGGTCATTTCAGCGACCCAGGAAAAGTTTACTCCTCTGTTGGAAACCCACTATTCGATGGTTATGATCTAACAACTGCCGCAGTGCAAGGAATATGTCCACGTGGGGATGTCGATGATACTTCTAAAGAAATTGGCGCGGATCCAAGATTGTGAGTGATCTTGGGTTTTTTCCTGTTCTGGCTATTGGAGAGAAGGTTTTTGGCCCAAGGGACCTCAGGAATGGAGGAAGAAACCTTTAAGTTTCAGACTCCGAAAATTATTTTGTCCATGTTGGGATCTATATTTCTGGTATTGGGCACAAGAGAGGCTAAGCTCATTGTCTTCTTTCCATGTGTGAGACCAGTAGGTCTCAAAGGGGGGAATATGGAAAATAAAGAACTTGAAAGTATGGGAAGGGTTAAAGCATGAAGACCACTTGCATCTGTATTCTGTGGAAGGCAGGGGCAGGATGGGATAACCATAGCGGAATATTCTTACACCAATTAGCAGAGTAAGATTAAGGCTGAAAGGTCACGAGGGCAACATGGGTTAACACAATTATCAAAGCAAGTTTCTCTGTTAAGTGCTATTCTGACAGGATTGGAGCTGTAAATATTTGGGACATGACATTAAAATAGCTAATTAATAGTTACCGGAGTGAGCTTGAGACAGGAGACTATTGGATCAGATGGAATAGTCAAATGTCTATCATGATAGATTAGTCGGCAATTGAAGTCACTGTAGCAGAGTTAGCAAAAAATATCTAACGGTGACATTAGAATAACATTAAGTAGAATGTACAAATTAAGTGATAATGTCAACTAACACCACTGATTTATTGTGTACCTAGAGTGAGGTACTTGATTAATGCAGTTGGACATGCTCATAAGCTAACAGAAACATGATTAAAAAATATAAAAATCCACGGAGCCTGAGGTCGGTGGGCTTTCGAGAATCAGATTTCTCGTTGTGACGGTTTTTTGTTTGCAAATAAAATGCTTACTTCTTGAAGAACTCTCTGCGTCTCTTGGTGGTTCTCTATATTTTTTCCACAACAGTGTTCGACAAGATTCCTCTACTGCTAAGCCATAGACTGTGCAGCAAGATTAGATCGCAGTGAATACAGTCTATTCAGCCTCTCCCCACAGCTCAAACCCTTCAACCCTGGCAGCATCCTTGGAAATCTTTTCTGAACCCTTTCAAATATTGTTGTCAAACATCTCAATTTGCGTCAGGCGTTTGACAAGATACTCCACAGTAGGCTATCACAGATAATACGGAGGCATGGTATTGATGGTGATCTAGTGGTTTGGATTATTAATTGGCTGTAAGAAGACAGAGGGTGGTGGTTGATGGGAATTGTGACATCCTGGAGTTCAGTTACGAGTGGTGTACTGCAAGGATCTGTTTTGATGCCATTGCTGTTGATCAGTTTTATAAATGATGTGGATGAGGGTATCAAAGCCTAGGTTAGTACATTTGCGGAGGCCATTAATGAAGGTGGAGGTGCAGATAGTGCCAAATGATGTTGTAGGTGACAGTGAGGCAAAGGTAAGCTGCAGAGCTGGGCTGAGAGGTGATAAATGGTGGTTAATGCAGAAAAGTGAGTGGTGATCCACTTTAGAAGGATTAACAGAAATACAGAGTACTGAGCTAATGGTAAGATTCTTGTTAGTGTGGATGAGCAGAGAGATCTCAGTGTCCATGTTAGAGCCCTGAAAGTTTCCACTCAGGTTTAAGGGTTGTTGACATGGCATACGTGTGTTAGCTTTTATTAATAAAGGCTATTTTGGAGTTTTGGAGCCATGAGGTCATGTTGCATCTGTACAAAACTCTGGTGTGGCCACACTTGGAGTACTGCGCATAATTCTGCTCACTGAATTATAGGAAGGATGTGGAAGCTTTAGAAATGGTGCAGAGGATATTTCTCAGGATGTTGCCTGGTACGGAGGGAAGGTCTCATGAAGAAGGCTAAGGGACTTAATGCAGTTTTCATTAGAGAGAAGAAGGGTAAAAGGAGACCTGACAGAGGCACACAATATGATCAGAGGAATAGAAAGGGCAGAAAGTGAGAGCCTTTTTCCTCGGATGGTAATTGCGAGCACAAGGGGGCATAGTTTAAACTGAGGGGTGATACATATAGGCCAGATATCAGAGATAGATTCTTTATTCAGAGAGTAGTTAGGACATGGAATGCCCTGCCTGCATCAGTCGAGGACTCGACAATTTTAAATCTGTTCTATGCAGTATTGCGGTGCAGAACATTCTCTACACTTGAATAGGTATTCTCCATCACACCTTCTGATGTTTAACTCGATATTCTCCACTGCAGCCAGCTTTTCCCGGATTTCCTGGTGTCGCCTCTGATCTGCATCACTGAAGGCAAAATACTTGTGAATGTCTGGTTCAGTCCATATGTCCCTAAACGGGGAACTTTGCAAGGCTGGGATGATCTGACAATTCCCCGCGTTACAGAAACAGTGATCTAGACATGGGCTGTCGATGATGTCGAGAATGATACAGCCCACTGGCTGGTTATTGCGCTGTGTTCTGTTATTCAACAGAGTTTGGAAAAGCTGAGCCGCGATGCGGTTCCCGTTGATCTGGGCGGTGTTCAGCAATTTACTTTCTGGGCAACGGCTGACGCTGTTCTGGAAGACTGCGAGGCAATTTCCAACTAGGAATTTCTGGAAAATGTTCATATCATAGGTAATGAAAGGATGCAATAATATCCTGTAGTTCATGTCTACATGTCTGTTGGTCTCTCTGCACTGGGAAGCAGGTAAAGCCACCAGGAAAGCGAAGGGTTTTCTCCCATAATTGGTCACCTGTTGCCCAGATACTCTGCGGAAACTGAAAGAGACAAAGTCAGGGTGTGTGTCAAGGAACAGACTTTGTGTAAAACATTCTCTTTGCAGTGTCAAGAGGCACAGTTTGAGATGAGTTACTTGGAACAACGCCCATCATATTAAAGAAAACGTGAAACCCTGCAATTCACATTTCAAGTTATTGCATGGGAAGGTCAATGTTGAATTACTTTGTATCTCTATCCGAGTTTTGTAGTAAATTCTGGAATCAGTGATAAGTTTAAAGAGAGAATCTGGGTAATTGACAGAGAGCAGCACTATGTTACTTATTTTTGCACAAATCCTCCTGCAATGAATCAGAGAATGCCTCAAGCCTTCTTGATAACTCGCTGTAATTATATTTTAAGTTACTTTGACTGATGCATTACTTGATTCCGCATGATACACCGGATGGTTAGAAATAAATAGAGACGGGGACAAAGAAAGAGAGAGCGAGAGAATGAGAGCTACCAGCAATCAGTGGGAGCTGGAGGGAGGGAAAATCACGGAAGAATTGTTAACCGTAAAAAATGTTTGGGGCCTACAGAGACAAACAGAACAAAAGACTTGCAGACTGACAGGAACTGGGAATAATAGCAAAGGACGCAGAGGGAGAGAAAGGGAAACAGAGAGGTGAGTGAGATGATTCAGTAAACAGTAAAATGTTGCCTGCGTGGTTGACTTAGACGTTCTCTTCAAAGCTCACTGCGATGGATTTCACTCTCTCCTATATTTCGGGGTCAGCGGGTGCCATCCATTTCACTGTAAGAGATACGACCCTGGGAAATCTGGTAATAGTTTCCCTGGAAGTCTCTTCCTCTGGGAGAAAGGAGAGTCCTGGTTAATGGGTTCAGATGTATTTCCCCCAGCTTCAGAGCTTTCCCTAACCCTGCCGTGTTCTTGCCATTTATTCGCAGCCGGCTCCAGCTAACCAGGCTCTGACTTGACCTCAGATTGAGCACAGCCCCCAGCTTACAGAGACTGTCAGGTAAGATCTGTTTCACTGAGACGTACCGATGGACAAGTACAGTCAAGGCATGGTTGTATAAGTATAACTGTGAGCATCTCAAGCCGTGTGAGCATCTCATGAAGTGTGAGATTGGAAAGCCAGCGGCATCACATCGATCCAATTAAGGTTGGTGCTTGCACAGATCTTGTTTAATTTGGCTGTCAATGTCCCATGAATACTTTCCACCATACCCTAAGACTGGGGATGATATACACCTCCAAATCTCTGCTTGATTTTCAAAGAATGCAGTATCAAGTTAACTACGTTCTGAATGAAGATAGAGTCAGTCTCCGAGCTGATTTCCGACGGTTTACCAATCCTTGAGATATCTTGATTCATCATAAATGTCACCTGCTTTCAACCTTATTTCCACTGGTCCAGCTGATTTCACTCTCCCCCATCTGTATCATGTTGCGACCACAAATTGTCTGGTACTGTATCCAATTGTTCCTTACCATGTTGATCATCTGCCTCCACTGTCACTGGCATGCTCCGCTGGGTTGTTACCTTGGCTTCCTATAGATTCCTTATCAAGCTGCAGCACGCTAGTGTTTTAATATGGCTGCCAACCCTTGATTCACAAAACCATGGCGTGAGCATATTCCATTCCCTAACTGTTTCTACATGCCTGGCCATAAGGCCTAAATCTTTAGATTGATATCCCTTGTAAACATGCAGTGCAAGGCGTGGTACACTCTACTATTTTGGCAAGAATGGAGTTCTCTCTATTTGCAGGATCACTTCCTGCTTCTCTAATACCATTGCTTCGCTTCTCAAACTTTGAGGAGCTCTGTCTTTCTACTGCCATTGTCTTTCTAACACCTCATCCTGACATTCACCAAATATCACCGTGTAGTCCAACTCAGACTTAGGTGGTCTTGCTTTAGTCAGCATCGTAAACACCTCTGCTTTCCACATCCCCCAAATGTCTTGAATATCACTTGCTATATCCACTATCCAATAAACACTAACATCTTTAACTTCTGGCATCATTAATTATATATTGGCCTTTTCTATGACCACGTACTGCGATGTGCACTCCAAACTTACTTCTAACTGTCAGCTATGTTTATTTGACCTGTTCGTGAGTAATTATGAGACCATCTCCTTTGCTTCTCCTTGAGGTGGGTTCGTGTATTTGCTGAGTTTGAAGGAACTGTAAAAGTAAAGTGATAAGTAGAAACATGTTAGCATACATAAAATTCAAATGTGTATATGTGCTGTGTGTTAGTGGTGAGGCTGGTTGGTGGGATAAACGGAGGGGAAATTTAGGTATGAGAAGTAAGTTTGCTGATACAAATATTCACAGGGTGAATGGTAGTGAGGAAGATAATCTCAGGGTATAGATAGAAACAGACAAATTTGTCAGTTGGGCATGTGAGTGGTAGATGAAATTTAACTTTGATAAATGTGAGATGATGCTTCTTGCCAGGAGGCACAAGACAAGACAGTACTCAATGAGTGGTGGGATACGAGGAAGCTCAGAGGAAATAAAGATTCATCAATGTGGCAGAAGTGGTTAATGGTTCAGTGAAAAAGGTATCTTTACCAACAGGGATTTCCTTTGGTGCTCTGGAGGACTTTGGTTCAGTCACAATTGGAGTTTTGTGTGCAGTTCTGGTCACTTTACGATAAAAAGCATGTGATTGCTTTAGACAGGGTGCACAAAGACATTCGTGAAAATGTTGCTGGGAGATTAGCAGTTTAGTTGTGAACGTAGATTCTGTATAAGGTCGAGTTGCTATCTAACGAGTAGAGATAAGAGGATAAGACTATGGGGGGCATGTACTGTGGGAATCTAAAACAGTTTTTTCCCCTTTTCTGACGTTCCAATAGCAATGTGGCACTTTTTTTAGGTGAAAGTCTCGAGGTTGAAAGGGAAGATGACACCCAGAGGACGTTTGTTTGCGTTGGCAATCTTAAAATCTTTAGAAAGTAATTCAGTGACAATCAAGACAATGGAGTAAGTTTTCAAATGGGAATCGTGTAGTTCATAATATAATTTTCGAGTTACAAACACGACAGATCGATGAGTCAAGTCTATCCCATATAATGTTATCATTCAATGATTTGTTAGTTAAATTTCAGAATTAGGTTCTGTTTTTAGATTAGATTAGACGATTTTCAGTGTGGAAAAAGGTCCTACACACCAACAAGTCCACACCGACCCTCCGGAGGGCAGCACACGTAAACCTGTTCCAATACATTTACCCCATTCACCTAACACTACGGGCAATTTAGCATGGCCAATTCACCTAAGTTGCACCGAGCTTATTTTTGTCTTCGATTCGAAGGGCTATTAATTCCTGTACGTTCAAGCTGTTGTGATGGTTACTAGGAACTTCTGGTTCTGATTCAAGGAATTCACTGGCAGATAAATTTTGCCAAACGAGTTGCAAAAGTGAAGTAAAAGGAAAGCAACAATATAACCATGTTGAGGAGAACACCTCTCAACGAATTCTACAACGAGAGGCATTGAATGACCGAATAGCCTCAGCAACAACAAGTGTCCTGAGTGAAAAGATGTGCAAAAACATTATGTTTTTGGGACTAATTGTGAGAGAAATAAAGCAAGTCTTGTTGTTTGAGGACAACCTGCAATTCGCATTTGAGACCCAAGAGGATCCCATTAATTCAGAACTTGGGGTATTCAAATTGACTTCGTGAAAAACATCATTACCGTATATCTGTTGGGATAATTTGGTTGTTGAAAATGATTAAAACGTTGAAAGTGTCATCATAATTTCCCAGTGGATATACCACACAATATAAAGTCTCTGAAACTGTATTACCTCCAATTCCAACAGATTAACAGCCGCAGCAAGGGAGAGTTAGTGCCAAGAACCATAAAATGTTTCTTCCAAGGCTAATGGTCGAAAAAGTTTACTACACCATCATTGCTGTTGTTGGAGTTCCTGGTACGTCGTTGAACTACTCATGTTGTACATATCTCTGCATCTTCCAAATAGAATTATTCAGAATGTGGGTCTCTATTCAAAGAGGAACAAGTAACCCCAGTGTCCACGTGTTACTGGGAGCATCACTCAAAGTAAAATTATACTGAGCGTGGGTTACTAACTGGAGAGGAACAACTTATCCCAGTGGCTTTGTGTACGTAGGAGTATCTATGAATATAGAATTGAACTGTTTGTGGTGAACCGAATTCAAGTGAATACTGACTACGTTCATAACGAGGACCATAATTTGACTGTAAATGTGGAATGCTTCTTTCATAATATATTTCTAACTTCTGATGTGTTCACTAATGAAATTGTCATTGCAGATTGGAAATACGATTGAATGCAAATTAGATAAATCGCTGATGTGTATATTTGGCACTAAGTTTGCAAAGGTAAATATTCCATTGGGGGGACATAGATGTGACTCATTCACATATCATGAAAATAACAGAATAGCAATGTCAATTCACTCATTTTTCCGTTAGACATATAATGTTTACTTCAAAAATCTTTTGGACTGATTGATATTCCAGCAAGGTTAGGGCAAGCCTGGATCACAGCTACTACATTTCTTTATCTAGACGTTAATAATGAAGGATCTGGACTAACAAGTGTTGACACTATTTCACACCTGTATCTGATAAGTTTTGGATTAACAATGTTTGAATCGGTTATTCATAATCTAAGCACAGTTGATTTTTAAAGTGATCACTGTCCATTACTCTGTGATGTGTGTCCTCCTTGGGAGGAAGAGGTTTTGTTCAGGACCTTACACCAGTTAGTTTTAATGCAATATTGTTTTAAAGCAAAATAAATTTAACAGGAAAAAATTCTGATGCAATAAATAATGGGCATCAGCACTTGCAATATTATGGCTGTGATAAATAATTGAATTAGAGAGGATTACAGAAAAGAAAGAGAATACAATACAGAATGTTATGTAACATACAGTTGTATGATGGAAACGCACACTTCAGTCCAACTTGTCAATGCCGACTAAGTTCTGCATTTCATGGAATCCACATCGCGTGAAAACAAACTGCTCAATCCAACAAGACTGCATCCGATCCCCCGACGTTGTCCCCTGCATTTACAATGGCTAACACACCTAATCTACGCATCACTGACCACCAGGCATAGTTTAGCATAGTCATACCACCTGACATGGGCATTTTTGGACTTTTGCAGGAAGTTGGTGCGTCTGGTAGAAACTGAAGTGAAACACGGAGAAAACGTGCAAACTCCACAAAGACAGTTGCAGTGAGGCTGGAATCGAACCTGACTCCCTTGTACTGTGAGACAGCAGTGCAAACCATTGAAACACTGTGCCATCCCCAGACCTCTATACTTTACCTATTCAAATGCCTTCTGAATATTACATCTGCACCGGTATTTATAAATTCCTGTGGCAGCTCATTACAAAACTAAATCACCTTCTGTGTGAAACAGTTGCCCATCAAGAGTCTCCGATTCGGTGTTTTGCTGATTCCGGTTTTTTTTTGTGATTGTTTTGTTTTGGGAAACGACATTTAGACAGAGTTAACAAAACAAAATAAATACCTTCTCCCGACCAACCCCTCCCCCGCACCCAAAAATACGTATTGAGTACCTGGCCGTGTTTCTGAGATTAATTTTCTGCCCATGTGATTCTTTTTGCCTTTTGAAAGTGCAAGTTATTTCACTTGAGAGAAGCTACTGTAGTGATTCTCATGACATGGTACTGAACAAAAAGAAATCTGAGTTCTAAAAGTCAACATTAATCTAGAAAATTTTATTAATCATTTCAAATCTATTTTCTTTCATCTTACAGTTAGTCTGGTGGCAATTGCATTCTTATCTCGGAACAAGTGTGGCCTGTCAACATGTTGCACTCGCTATCTCGTAGCCATGGCAGTGTCTGATCTACTGTTCATTATTTTTGATATCATATTTAATGAGTTTGTTGACTATTATTATCCACTGTCTTTTCTGGACATCACTCCTGTTTGTAGTGTTATCAACGTCCTGAGCTTCTTAACTGTTGATTGTTCTGTCTGGTTCACTGTTGCATTTACATTTGATCGATTTGTAGCCATTTGTATTCATCAGATGAAATCTCAGTATTGCACAGCGAAAACAGCAATGAGAGTTATAGCAGCAATCTGCATTTTCTTCTCTTTAAAGAATAGTCCCGTTTATTTCACATATGAATCCGGAAGGATCGTCAGAAACATTCCATGGTTTTGTTACGTCAAAGGCAGTTTTTATGACAATGTACATTGGGTGAGTTTTAAATATTTTGCAACATTTCTAACACCATTTCTCCCATTCATTTTTATTGTCTTCCTCAACATTCTGACCGTCAGACACATCTTTGAGGCCGTTAAGGCACGTAAAGGACTGAGGGGTCAGAGATAAACAGAGATTGACCCAGAGATAGACAGCAGAAAGAAATCTGTGATTTTACTCTTTGCCATATCTGCCAATTTTATCCTTCTCTGGTTTGTATATATTTTATATATGTTCGATGCTGGTTATTACGTGGATGATTTTTATCTCTTTAAACAAGTTGCATACATGCTGCGGAACCTAAGTTGCTGCACAAATGCAGTTATTTATGTGGTGACACAGAAAAACTTTAGAGATCAGTTAAAGTATGCCGTGAAATATCCAGTTATAAAAACAATTCAATTGATGGATAAATCCAAGTGACTGAGAGCCAACATGAGATACAGCAGGTAATGGAACGAGGTGTCCACGTGAGGAATGAACGAAATGGAAAAAAAAAGGAGTAGCAACAGAATTTTGTTGTTTTTTCCATTGAGAAAGAAATGACTCCGTCCAAGGAGCAACACGGAAGAGACGAGAGGAACAAAGTCAAAGTAAACTGCTGACAGCAATGAGCAGCAGAATATTGAAAGCTAAACAACAAAGCCCAAACCAAAAGAGGAATGATTCATTCCGCAGAAAAAAAAATCTCCCAAGCAATCACTGCACAGCAAGTGAAGCGGGCACAAAGATAAACCATCTGGTGAATGCATCATCGTTCTCTGCAGGGCAGAGGGGAAACTCTTTCTGACAGAAGTCTCGGATCCACACAGCTGGACAAATTACAAAAACATGATCATCTTCCAATTAAAGAAAAATAAATGGCATACTGTATAAAATATGTTTTTAAATTAAAAATGTGTTTCCAGGGATACCTCGTTTCCATTCAGTTCCCCCGGCTTGATCCAGATATCTGTTCGTTCCTTTGTGTATTTTTCTCATGATTTATATAATCTGAATCAGAGGACCGGAAAAATGTTGATGTATGATCTAATCCTTTTTTTTTAGATATTTGGCTATAAAAAGTCATTTTCACAAATTCCAGGAGCAGCAATGAATGTTTTCTAAGCTGTTGCGTTGGTTTGGAAATTTTGAAGAAAAGAAAGATTAGAATAAAAATGACACTTTTCAAAAAGACACAGAGGCAAAGACAAGAACCTTGTGCTCAAGGGATTAAAGGAGAAAGAAACCGACACAACTGCTTGACACAGCTGTTTCAGGTTAGTATCTTTGGACATCGAAGTGTGTCGATGAAAAATTAACCAACAATCAAATTTCAAGATGAACTTGAAGGAATCTGCGAGAGAGAGAGAGCTCGCAGTGCCGGAACAGCTAAGTGCATTTTTTAAAAAATATTTTAAGTGGAACTTCACTGCCCTTTTTTTGGAAGTCTGCAATAGTGAATTGAGTGGATTCTTTGTGGTGATATGCTTATTGAGTTCTGCCTCTTGATTTAATTTAAAAATGCAAAACATTGACACTGTAGTTGCCTGGAGCAGTGCTTTTTCGTGAAGTAAGACTATGCTATTTCTTGCACCTTTAGATTGTTCAGGTTCATAGATTACCTTTAGGAGAGTAATGTAGCCTTTCTCAGATTTCCGGGGGTAGGGAGAGTTTTCATGATACTGTTGAGTATGTCGGCAGTAAGAGTGTTTGGTTATGAATTCAATCAGATTATTTTGATCAGCTGGAACGGCAGTTAGAGGCAGTGAAGAATTTACAGGAGCATAGCATTTACAGGAAGGAAGAAAATCCGCAGATACAGTCATGTAGATGGGTTTCGTCTATTAAAGTCAGAAAGAAGAGGCAGGTAGTGCTGGAGGTTCTGGTGGCTATCCCCATCTCAAACAAATATGCTACTTGGAATGTACTCGAGAGGGATCTCAGATGCGCGTAGCACCAGCAGTCAAGTTTCTGTCACCAAATCAGGCTTTAATGTAACGTAAAATGTCAGGTTCCAATCGATTGGTTGTGATAGGTATCTCAAAGTTCAGCGGTACAAACATTCTGCAGGGGACTGCGTGAATGGCTTGTTGCCTCCTCAGTGCCCTGATCAAGAATATCTCGGACAGGGTGCACAATGCCCTCAAAGGTAAAAACAGTGACTGCAGATGCTGGAAACCAGATTCTGGAATACCGTGGTGCTGGAAAAGCACAGCAGTTCAGGCAGCATCCGAGGAGTGGTCAAATCGACGTTTCCGTCAAGAGCCCTTCATCAGGAATACAGGCAAATTGCCTGAAGGGTGAAGAGATAAATGAGAGGAGGGTGGGGGTGGGGAGAATATAGCATAGAGTACAATAGGTGAGTGGGGGTGGGAATGAAGGTGAAAGGTCAGGGAGGAGGCTGGAGTGGACAGGTGGAAAAGAAGATTAGCCAGTCGCACAGGTCATAGGGACGGTGCTGAGCTGGAAGTTGGGAACTGGTGTGAGATGGGGGAAGGGGAGATGAGAAAACTGGTGAAGTCCACATTGATGCCCTGCCCTTGAAGTGTTCCGAGGTGGAAAATGAGGCGTTCTTCCTCCAGGCGTCGGGGAGTGAGGCAGTGGCGTTGAAGGAGGCCCAGGACCTGCATGTCCTCGACTGAGTGGGAGGGGGAGTTGAAATTTTGGGCCACAGGACGGTATGGTTGGTTCGTGTGGGTATCCCAAAGATGTTTCCTAAAGCAGAAGCTAAAAATAGAAAGCAGGTGAACCCTAAGGCATAGTAATAAAATGGAACAAAAGAGGACAGAGGGTATCATTTTTGATAAGGGATAGCATTACATCCAAATAAAGATCGAAGACGAACAGGTACGGGACATGAGAATTCATTGGCAGACAAGGAAACCCTCCCCCATCCCCCAGGCTTTAAATAGCATCATCACGAATAAAAGAATGACTAGGGTTAGATTAGGGCTAATGTAGCATAGTAGTGCAAAGTGGTGCGTGGAGTCAGAGGAGATATATTGAGCTCTAAATGAACATGTTTCGTAAGTATTCACACGAGAAAAAAACAATGTGCGCATGGATAATATGAAATACAAGCTACTTGACCAGATGGGATTGCGGTGCATAAGGAGGAGGTGTTAGCAGTTCTGGAAACTATGAAAATAGACAAGTCCCCTGGGCTGGATAGGATTTATCCTAGGATTCTCAGGGAAGTCAAGGAGCAGATTGCCCAGCCTTTGGGTTTAATTTTTATATCGTCATGGTCTGCAAGATTCGTGCCAGAAGACTGGAGGATAGCAAATTTTGGCGCCTTGTTCAAAAGGGGAGTAGAGATAACCTTGGAAATTGTAGACTTGTGAGCCTCAATTCGGTTGTCAGCAAAGTTTGGAAAGGGTTGTGAGAGACAGGATTTCGTATCATTGAGAGATGAATAAGTTCATTAGGGATAGTTAACACGGTTTTGTGAAGGGTAGGTCGTGCCTCACGAGCGTTAGTGAGTTCTTTGAGAAGGTGACCAAGCAGATGGATGGTGGTAAAGCGGTTGATATCGTAGATATGGATTTCAGGAAAGTGTTTGATAAGTTTCCCACTGTAGGCTATTGCACAAATATGGAGACCTGGGATTGAGGATGATTTAGCAGTTTGGATGAGAAATTAGCTAGCTTAAAAAGGCAGAAGGTGACAGTTGATGGGAAATATTCATCCTGGACCTTGGTTATTCGTGACGCTCGGCAAGGATCAGTTTTCGGGCCACTGTTTTTCATTTTTATAAAAGACATAAATGAGAGAATCGAAGTGTGGGTTAGTAAATTTGCGGATGACACTAAGGTTGGTCGAGTTGTGGATCGTGGTGAAGGATGTTGTATTTTACAGAGAGATATAGATAAGTTGCATAGCTGGGCAGACAGTTGGCAAATGAATTTGAGTGTGGAAAAGTGTGAGGTGATTCCCTTTGGAAGAAGTAACAGGAATACAGAGTACTGGGCTAGTGGTAATGTGAGAAACAAAGCTCACTCACTTCAATAATTTAAGTCCGAGACAAGATCTGAATCAGTCGTGTCATTTATTTCACACTTGCAAGTGGGTGTGTTGTCCACAAGGCAGGAACAAAACACACTGAATTCAACAAATACTCGATATTTATATCATTTGGTTCCTACATACTTTTCTTATTTCATTGTTACCCCCACTCCCCCGCCGGCGTTTACATACTCCACTTCCCTAAGACCGGTACACATTACTCCTGTTTATCTCTTGTCTTATCCGGCCTTGTCTGTGACAGAATGCTTATTTCTGGACACACAAGGCCATGTGACCTCATCCCATCCTCTGCTTCCCATTATCTGCTCCCCCCATCTGTGCTGCCGCTCACAGCATTTTATCACTGAGCCCTTTTAATTGATGTTTGGTCCTGTGTTTCTCTAAAAGTGGGAAACAGAAAGTGGGTGCGAACTGTTAATCCAGGCATATTTAATTTAACAGCCTCTCTTCACAGCGTTTTATCTAGTTCCTGTATTTCTACCATTGTTTTGCAGCCCCGTTTCTTTCTTGCATACATTTTTAGCTAATACAAAAAGACAATTATGCATTTCCTCCACATAGTTTCCATTCTTGTTGACTTAGCTCTTGGCTGAAACAATTACACACTGATGTGAGTTCATTTATTTTTATATAATCAATTATAAATGCAGAATTGCAGAAGTAACATTAATTTACCTATACCCCACAGTAAGATTCTTGGTAGTGTAGATGAGAAGAGAGATCTTGGTGAAAGGTACTTAAGATCCTTGAAAATTACCGCCAAGGTTGAGAGGAGAGTAAGAAGGCATACAGGTTGTTCGCTGTTATTGATCGAGGGATTGAGTTTCGGGTCCACGAGATCAAAAAAAACAATGGTACAACCACATTTGGATTTTTGCGTACACTTCTGGTCACCGCATAACAGGAAGGAAATGGATGCTTTGGAAAAGTTTCAGAGGGGATTTGCAGGATGTTGCCAGTTGTGGAGGGAAGGTATTACGTGAAATGGTTGAGAGATCTGAGGGTGTTTTCGTTGCAGAGAAAAAGATTGAGAGGCGAACAAATTGATACATATTAAGGAAATCAGACATTTAGGTCGGTTGGACAGTGAGAGCCTACTTCCTCTGTTAGTAATGGTTAGCACGAGGGGATATAGCTTTAATTTGATGGGTTTTGGATATAGGACGCACATCAGAGGTAGTTTCTTTACTTAGAGAGTTGTAGCGGTGTGGAAAGCACTGTCTGCAACAGTGGTAGACTCACCAACTTTAAGGGCATTTAAATTGACATTGGAATAGGCATATGCACGCGAATGGAATACTGTGGGTTAGATGGGCTTCAGGGTGATTCCACATGTCGGCGCAACATCGACAGACAAAGAGAACGTAACGTTTGATGTTATATTCACCTAAGGAGAATGCAATTGGTAACACATACAGGGATGTGGAACGGGAACTGAGAAATGAATGATTGCCTTATCGGGATTGTACTATACACCATACAATAATCAACTGGAAATTGATAAACAATCTTGCAAAGGGATCGTAGTTATCTGTAAGGGGATTTAACCTTGCAAACATAAACTAAAATTGCCATAGTTTTAAGGGTTTAGACGGAAAGGAATTTGTCAAGTCTGTGGACGAAAACGGTCTAATAAATTATGTGGATGTCCCGACCAGAGGCATTGATTCACTTAAGTTACTCTTGGGAAAGTATGCAGAGAAGGTCACTGAGGAGTCAGTGGGGGATCACGTTGGGCCAGAGGCTATAACTCTATTGTTTTAAAACAGTGATGGGAAAATGTAGACCAGTTCTAAAACTTAATGTTCAAAAGGGGAAGAACGCCAATTTTGCAGTCATTAGGAAAGAATTTTCCGAAGCTGACTGGGGGCGAATATTCGCCAGTAAAGCATAAGTTGGAAAATGAGAAGCCTTCAAAAATGCGATATTGAGAATCCAGAGCCAGTATGTTCCTGTTCGGGTGAAGGACACTGCTAGTCTGAAAAGGGAATACTGGATCACTGGAGAAATTGAGGCTGTGGTTAAGCAAAAGAAGGAAGCATATGTCAGGTATCGGCAGCAGAGATCGAGTGAATCATAAGCAGAGTATAAAGTCAGTTGAAATACACTTGAGAGGGGAATCAGGAGTGTGAAAAGGGGACATGAGATAACTTTGGCAAATAGGGTTAATGAGAATCCAAATGCATTTTATAAATAAAAGAAGGACAAAAGGCTAACTCGGGAGAGAGTAGGATCCCTTAAATGTCAGCAATGCAACAGATGAATGGAGCAGCAGGAGGTGGGGATATTCTAAACGAATATTTTACATGAGTGTTTACGATGAAGAAGAAAATGTAAGGTGGGGAAATCCATGGTGATATCTTGAAAAATGTCCATATTAGAAGGGAGCAGGTGTTGGATGTCTGAAAATGCATATAGGTGGATAAATCCCAGGGCTTTATCAGGTATACTCTCGATCTCTGTGGGAAGCTGGAGAAATGATTGCTGTGCACTTTGCTGAGATCTTTGCTTCATCAATAGTCAGAGGTGACGTGCCACATGACTGGCTGTTCACCGAAGTAGTGTCACTCTTTGAGACACGTAGGAAGGAACTGCAAACCAAAAAAAAACAGCTAATAACAGTGATGGGTTAGTTTTTGGAAGGAATCCTGAGGGACAGGTAACGCAAGTATTTGGAATGATAAAGATTATTTCGGGATAGTTAACACTGCTTAATGCTTGAGAAGTCATGTCTCACCAATCTGATTGAATTTTTTGAAGAAGTGACGGAAGATGAATGATGAGGGCAGAATGGTGGGCGTGATTTTTTGGGTCTTTCGTAATACATTTGCAAGATTTCATATGGTAGAGTGGTTAGCATGGTTTGATCACATGGAATATAGGGATAACTGGCTATTTCGATCCCGAACTGGCTCCAAGGTAAAAGAGAGGCGGTGGTGTTACTTGTTTGTTTTCCAGGTTGGAGGCGTCTGACCAATGTTTTGTCATAAGGAATCGGCAGTGGGTCCACTGCTTTTCATTATGTTTTTTAATGATTTGGAAGTGAGCATAGGAGTTATTGTTAGGAGGTTTACAGCTGTCACCAAAACTGGAGATGCAGTGGACAGCGAAGCACGTTATCTCAGAGTACAGTGGGAACTTGATCCGTGGGACCAGTGGGCAGAAGAGTGGCAGATCGAGTTTAATTTGGATAACTGTGATGTGCTACATTTTGGAAAGGTACAGGATATATGCAGGTAATGGTATGTTCATGCGGGGGTGTTCCTGAACGACACGACACTGCAGTGTAGGTTCATAGTTCCTTGAAAGTGTATTTACAGGTAGAGAAGAAGGCATTTCGTTTGCTTGCCTTTACTTTTCAGTGTATTGAGAATAAGGGTTGTGAGGTCCCGTTGTGGCTGTACACGATATTGGTTCGCTCAATTTATGAATATTACAGGAAATTCTGGTCTCCCTACTTTACGAAGGATGTAATGAAACTTGAAATCGTTCAGAAAAGATTCAGAATAATGTCGTCATTTGAGGGTTTGAGGTATAGAAAGACACTGAACTGCCTGGGGCTGTTTTCCCTGTAACGATTGTCACACTGGAGGGAACATTTGTTTTTTTTAATAAATCGTGAGGGCCTTGGAGAGGGTAATTAAGATTGTAATTTCCAAGGGCTGGGGGAATCCAGAAATAGAGGCAATGGTTTTAGGGTGAGAGAAAGGAATTTATAGGGACCTAAGGGGTAATGTCTTTTTTACGCAGTACATGATGTGTATATGGAATGTGCTGCCAGAGGAAGTGGCGAAGGCTGGCACATTTCGAACATTTATTGAACGTCTGGATGGGTATATAACCAGGAAGAGTTTCGAGAGAAATGGGCCAAATGGAACTAAATGGACCTGGGATATCTGGTCAGCATGGATGAGTTGGAAAAGAGTGTCTGTTTCCATGTTGGACAACACGACGAGACACCAATCAGAGAATGGCTGAACTGTTATCTAACCCCTCATTCCTTCCTTTGTCCCTTACCTACAACATCTTCGTCCTCAATCCGATTTCAATAAGTAACACACTTCCCGTTGTGTTATGGAATATGCATGGTCGTCCTCATTCGTTGTGGCATGTCCTGCTACCGAGCACAGCATCTGATTTCAGGTCAGTATGCAGTACAGAAGTCACTCAGTGCCGGGGGGAGGTGTGTCTTGAATACATGAAATCGTTGATATCATCGATAAATTTCCAGTCTCTAACACCGTAATAATTAAACACTTGAATATTTAATTGTGTGTTGGAATAGAGAAAGCTGAATTTTATTTTCTGTCGCATTCTATTCCTCAATCAACATTACATTTGGAGTGTTTCTGTTACGTGAGACAGAACACTTCTACCTTCTCAAGGGCCGATAAGAATGGGGGAATAAATGCTGAACCCAGCCAATGATGCCCACATCCCATTACCGAATGAAAAAAAAAATCCCTTTGTGTTCCTCATCACTCACTGCCTCTTCAGGCAAAACAAACCATCCTCACTTCTCTCGTCCCACGGCTCGATGATATTGGCAAAACATTCGAAAATTTGAAGTCACCATCCCATGAGCTCACACTGGTTTGTGTACAACAAAATGGTAAATAATATTTCATACTTACCAAATTGTGTAGTAGAAGGGTATAAGCTCCAACAATGCATGGCTCGGGTCTGTTCCTCGATTTCACTCACACAGGCAGACACAGACACGCACGCGCACATACACACACACAGACACACTCATATTACATCTCTTGTTAAACAATCCCTGAATGTCAGATTAACGCCGAACATCCACACACTGGGTCAGGCTCGAGACACGCCTCCCTCTGGCATTGAGTGACTTCTGTAGTGCATACAGACCTGAAATCAGATGCTGTGCTCGGTAACAGAACATGTCACAAGGGATGAGGACGACGAACATGTGTATCTTCAGAACAGCAATCTAACAGGGAATCAGAACACAACAGTGAGAAAATAATAAAGCACTTAACGTTGAATTTGTAGAGTAGTTCAGGTCTTGCTGTGTGTGTGTCTGTGCGGCCTGCCATTGTGTTTGTCTGTATCTGTGCATCTGAATATAAGATAATGAGAGGAGAGAGTGAATTTAACTCAGCACCTCTTGTCAGATTACACATGCCTTTAAAAACATGTATTGGGATTTCAGCTGTATAAAACTCCATGCCTTACCTGTCTGGGGATTTGTTGATGGCTACAGTGTGGAGTGGTGTTTCATCTGCATCTGACCCTGTGCTGGCCATACCGTGTGGATTGTTGGGGATACATTAAAGATAGCCTTACAGTATATCCAACTCTATCCTGTCCCTAACCGGAAAGTGTTTGATGGGGACAGTGTAGGGGGATATTAACTATGGAACATCAGAACTATGCTAAGCCATTCCGCCCTTAAACTTGATCTATCATTCGATCTGGTCATGGCTGATGTGCCCCCTCACTCCATGTCCCTTCCTTTTGCCCACACCCCTCAAGACCTTCACTGACTAAAAACATATCTGTCCGAGATTTGAACTGAACAGCAGAGCTGGCATCTTTGCTGTTTATGGAAAAGGATTCCAATTCTGTCTCACGCCTTGTGTCTCAAAGCACTTCTTAAATCTCTCCTGAGGTCTCTGGGCTTTCAGTCTCAGGCTCTGCTCCATCTCGTTCTACAATCTGCAAACACTAAGAATTCTTTATTTTGAGGAAAAATGCCTCATCCAGTTGATATCTAGTTAATCTCAAGCGCCCTAGCTGAACCTTCAATTCTCATAGTTACAAAAGTTGGTTTGTGTGGCATTTGAGAAAGACTTAGGATGGGGCCTAGCTCTACAGAATTCAAACTTTGCGACAGATACTGAACTAGTCTGAATTATTGGTGCTGGAAAAGCACAGCAGGGCAGGCAGCATCCGTGGAGCAGGAATATTGACGTTTCGGGCAAAAGCCAATATCATCAGGATCTGAACAAGTCTGTACATGTGCAATTCAGTGGGTGAACTACATCAGTTTTGGCATATTTGTGTGACGCAGATATTTGGTGCTTGGAAAGTAAGACAAAAACTGGTGAAATGTGACATTGTCTCAGGGATTCACTACAAGCAGTCTCTGGAATTTGCATTTACTCACCTTCAAAAAACTCCTCCATTTACTACCTCTGTAACGAAAATTCATATTGCGATGATACATTTATATGGGACAGAAATCAGCTTTTGATTCATTGCACATTGTGACTGTAATTTGGAGATAAGTAACAGAACAGAAGCTTTCTGTGTTTCTGCTCCCAAATTAACATATGATCGTTTAATTTATCTTGTCTTCGATGTAACATCCACAAAGCATCAATTCACATGTCACATTGTTTCAGTTCTCCTAACAATTCACTAGACTCGCCAGATTTAAACCAGTGCAAGTAGAGAATGGGATTACATAGAGAATAGAGTTCTCTCTTCTCTGCAGCTTTTGAAATTCCCAGGCCACCCACTTTCAGCCTGGGTTAGATATTGATAAAATCACTGACATCCCCCATCCTGAGCCCATCAAATACACTCAGTGCAGCAACGTCACTTGGTTAAATCAGAGTATGTGCCCCTCTCACATTTTCATCCGAGACCTCAAGGAAACATGTAGAGAATGAAGTCAGATGCAAAGTGAAGGACCTTCGATACTACCCCTATTAAGCACTCCCTGGACAGGTGCAGCACAGTGTTGAATGCAGACTAAAGCGTTTTCTGCACTGTTTCGATAATAGACTCCCAATATAAGCAGAGCACTGGGATAGGATTAAAGTTAAGCAGCGTTGCAAACAGTGCAGATGCTCCCTCCAAATTACACAGAGATATATATAGATCAGAAGAACGGGAAGAAACTGTTAGAAGGAAGAATGATCCTGGACTTAAGGGGATAAATTCGGAGGGGAGATTGCACAAAAGTTTCCGCTCAAATTGAAACGACTCAGGGGAGATCTAATCAAAGCCTTCAAGATATCAACTGGATGAGACATGTTCCACGAAGATAAAGAATGTCTACTGGTTGCAGATTGTAGAACGAGATGGAGCAGAGCCGGAGACTGAATGCCCAGAGACCTCAGGAGAGATTTAAGAAGTGCTTTGAGACACAGGGCGTGAGAGAGATTTGGAATCCGCTGCCATAAACAGCGTAGATGCCGGGTCTGCTGTTCAGTTTAAATCTCGGACAGATATGTTTTCAGTCAGTGAAGATCCTGAGGGGTGTGGGCCAAAGGAAGGGACATGGAGTGAGGGGACACATCAGCCATGACCACATCGAATGATAGATCAGGCTTAAGGGCGGAATGGCTGAGCATAGTTCTTATGTTCCAAAGTTAATATCCCCCTACACTGTCCCCATCAAACACTTTCTCGTTAGGGACTGGATAGAGTTGAATATACTGTAAGGCTATCTTTAATGTATCCTCAACAACCCCCACGGTATGGCTAGCACAGGGTCAGATGCAGAGGAAACAACACTCCATACTGGAGCCATCAACAAATCCCCAGACTGGTTAAGCATGGAGTTTTATACAGCTGAAATCCCAATACATGTTTTTAAAGGCATGTATAATCTGACAAGAGGTGCTGAGTTAAAGTCACTCTCTACTCTCTTTATCTTATATTCAGATACACAGACACAGACAAACACAATGGCAGGCCGCACAGGCATGTACACAGACATAGCAAGGCTTGAACTACTCTACAAATTCAACACCAAGTTCTTCATTTGCTTCTCACTGTTCTGTTCTGATTCCCTGTTAGATTGCTGTTCTGAAGATACACATTCCCGCCGTCCTCATCCCTTGTGACATGTCCTGCTACCGAGCACAGCATCTGATTTCAGGTCTGTATGCAGTACAGAAGCCACTCAGTGCCGGGGGGAGGTGTGTCTTGAGCCTCACCCAGGCGTGTGGATGTTCGGCGTTAAACTGACATTCAGGGATTGTTTAACAGAGATATACTGTTTGCTTGTCTCTGTGTGTGTGCCTGTGTGAGTAAGAAATCGAGTAAGAGACTCGACCCCTGCGTTGTTGGAGATAGTATCCCTTTACTACACATTTTTTTCAGTATTAAATATTATTTTCCATTTTGTTGTACACAAATCAGAGTGAGCTCATGGGATAGTGACACCAAAGTTTAGAATGTTTTGCCAATGTCATCGAGCCGTGGGACAGGGGAAGTGAGGATGTTTTGCTTTGTCGGCAGAGACAGTGAGTGATGAGGAAAACAAAGGGAATGTTTTGTCATTCGATCATGGGATGTGGGCATCATTGGCTGGCTTCAGCATTTATTCTCCCATTCTTATCAGCACATGAGAAGGTGGGAGTGTTCTGCCTCACGGAACAGGAACACTCCAAAAATAATGTTGACTGAGGAACAGAATGCAACAGAACATAAACTTCAGCTTTCTCGATTCCAACACACAATTAAATCTTCAAATGTTTAATTAATACGGTGTTAGAGACTGGAATTTCATCGATGATATCAACGATTTTATGTATTCAAGACACACTCCTCCCCCGGCACTGAGTGGCTTCTGTACTGCATACTGACCTGAAATCAGATGTTGTGCTCGGTAACAGGACATGCCACAAGGGATGAGGACGACGACCATGTGTATTCCATAACAAAACGGATAGTGTGTTACTGTTTGAAATTGAATTGTGGACGAAGTTGTTGCAGATAAGGGACAAAGGAAGGAATGAAGGGTTAGATCACAGTTCAGCCATGCTCTTAGTGGTGTCTCATCGTATTGTCCAACATGGAAACAGACACTCTTTTCCAACTCATCCATGCTGACCAGATATCCCAGGTCCATTTAAATCCCATTTGGCCCATTTCCCTCTGACCTCTTCCTGGTTAAATACCCCTCCAGACGTTCAATAAATGTCCGAAATGTGCCAGCCTTCGTCACTTCCTCTGGCAGCTCATTCCATATACACATCATGTACTGCGTAAAAATAACAATATCCCTTAGGTTGCTATTGAAATCCTCCTCCCTCACCCTAAAGCCATTGCCTCTATTACTGGATTCCCCAGCCCATGGAAAATACAATCTTGATTACTCTCTCCAAAGCCCTCATGATTTTATAAATAAATAAAAATCAAATGTTCCCTCCTCTGTGACAATCGTGACAGGGAAAACAGCTCCAGGCAGTTCAGTGTCTCACTATACCTCAAACCCTCAAATGACGACATTATCGTGAGTCTTTTCTGAACTCCTTCAAGTTTCATTACATCCTTCTAAGAGGAGGGAGACCTGAAATCCATGTAATTTTGATCCATTGGCCGAACCAATGTCGTGTACAGCAGCAACAGGACCTCACAACTCTTATTCTCAATGCACTGAAAAGTAAAGGCAAGCAAACGAAAAGACTTCTTCTCTGTCCTATCTACCTGAAAGTACATTTTCAAGGAACTACGAACCTACACTCGAACGTCTCGTTGTCCAGCAACGCACCCCCATAAACATACCATTACCTGCATATACCCTGTACTGATTTGCCATTCCAAAATGCAGCACATCACATTTATCCAAATTAAACTTTATCTGCCACTCCTCTGCCCACTGGTCCCAATGATCAAATTCCCATTGTACTCTGAGATAACGGTCTTCGCTGTCCACTGCATCTCCAGTTTTGGTGACAGCTGTAAACTTCCTTACAATAACTCCTATGCTCACTTCCAAATCATTAATCAAAATAACGAAAAGCACCGCCGATTCCTTATGGCAAAACATCGGTTAGACGCCTCCAACCTGGAAAACAAACAACTAACACCACCGCCTCTCTTTTACCTTGGAACCAGTTCGGGATCGAAATAGCCAGTTGTCCCTATATTCCATGTGATCTAACCATGCTAACGACTCTACCATATGAAATCTTGCAAATGCATGACGAAAGATCCCAAAGATCACGTCCACCATTCTGCCCTCATCATTCATCTTCCGTTACTTCTTCAAAAAATTCAATCAAATTAGTGAGACATGACTTCTCAAGCATTAAGCAGTGTTGGCTATCCCGAATCAATCTTTGTCATTACAAATACTTGCATATTTTCTACCTCAGGATTCCTTCTGAAAACTAGCCCATCATTGAAATTAGCTTTTTTTTGGTGTGCAGTTCCTTCCTACCTTTCTCAAACAGTGACACCACTTCGGTGAACAGCCAATCATGTGACACGTCACCTCTGACTATTGATGAAGCAAAGATCTCAGCAAAGTGCACAGAAATCATTTCTCCAGATTCCCGCAGAGATCGAGAGTATCCCTGATAAAGTGCTAGGATTTATCCACCTATATGCATTTTAAGACATCCAGCACCTGCTCATTTCTGATATGGACATTTTTCAAGACATCACTATCGATTTCCCCAACGTCCATTTTCTTCTTCATGGTAAACACTGATGCAAAATATTCGTTTAGAATATCCCCACCTCCTGCTGCTCCATTCATCGGCTGCATTGCTGACATTTAAGGGATCCTACTGTCCCCCTAGTTACCCTTTTGTTCTTCTTTTATTTATAACATGAACTTGGATTCTCATTAACCCTATTTGCCAATATTATCTCAAGCCCCCTTTCCACACTCCTGATACCCCTCTCAAGTATATTCTGACGATCTTTATCCTCTGCTAATGATTCAATGGATCTCTGCTGCCAGTACCTGACAAATGTTTCCTTCTTTTTCTTAACCACAACCTCAATTTCTCTAGTGATCCAGTATTCCCTTTTTAGACGAGCAATGTCCTTCACCCGAACAGGAACATACTGTCTCTGGATTCTCATTAACGCATTTTTGAAGGCTTCTCATTTTCCAACTGTTGCTTTACTGGCGAATATTCACCCCCAGTCAGCTTGGAAAAATTATTTCCTAATACCTTCAAAATTAGCATTCCTCCCCTTTAGAACATTAAGTTTTAGAACTGGTCTATATTTTCCCATCACTGTTGTAAAACAATTGAGTTATGGCCTCTGGCCCAACGTGCTCCCCCACTGACGTCTCAGTGACCTGCTCTGCAAAGTTTCCCAAGAGTAAGTTAAGTTATTCACTGCCTCTAGCCGGGATATCCACATAATTTATTAGAACATTTTCTTACACACACTTGACAAATTCCTTTCCACCTGAATCCTGAAAACTATGGCAATTTTAGTTTATGTTTGCAAGGTTAAAATCCCCTACCATTACCATTGTATTATTCTTCCAGATAACTACGATCCCCTTGCAAGTTTGTTTATCATTTTCCAGTTGATTATTGTAGGGTGTATAGTACAATCTCGATAAGGTAATCATTCCTTTCTCAGTTCCCGCTCCACATCCCTGGATGTGTTACCAAGTGCTTCCTCCTTAGGTACATAGAACATCAAACGTTATGTTCTCTTTGTCCCTTGATGTTGCGCCGACCAAACATCAATTAAAAGGGCTTAGTGGTAAAATGTTGTGAGGGGCAGCACAGATGGAGGAAGCAGATAATGGTAAGAAAAGGATGGGATGAGGTCACATGACCTTGTGAGTCCAGAAGTAAGCATTTTGTCACAGACAAGGCCGGATAAGACAAGAGATAATCAGGAGTAATGGGTACCGGTCTTAGGGAATTGGAGGATGTAAGCGGGGGCTGGGGGGTGGGGGTGGGGGGGCGGCGAACAATGAAATAAGAAAAAAAATGTAGGATCCAAATTATATAAATATCGAGTATTTGTTGAATTCAGTGTGTTTTGTCCCTGCCTTGTGGTCATCACACCCACTTACAAGTGTGAAATAAATGACACGACTGATTCAGATCTTGTCTCAGACTGAAATTATTGAAGTGAGTGAGCTTTGTTTCTCAAATTACCACTAGCCCAGTACTCTGTATTCCTGTTCCTTCTTCCAAAGTGAATCACCTCACACTTTTCCACACTAAAAATCATTTGCCTACTGTCAGCCCAGCTATGCAGCTTATCGAGATCTCTCTGTAAAATACAACATCCTTCACCACGATCCACAACTCGACCAACCTTCGTGTCATCCGCAAAGTTACCAACCCACATTTCGATGCTCTCATTCACGCCTTTTATAAAAACGAAAAACAGTGGCCCGAAAACAGATCATTGCTGAACGCCACTAATAACCAATCTCCAGGATGAATATTTCCCATCAACCGTCACCTTCTGTCTGCTTTAAGCTAGCTAAGTTCTCATCCAACCTGCTAAATCACCCTCAATCCTATGTCTCCGTATTTGTGCAATAGCCTACAATGGGAAACTTACCAAACACTTTCCTGAAATTCATATCTACGATATCAACCGCTTTACCACCATCCACCTGCTTGGTCAGTTTCTCAAAGACCTCACTAAAGCACGTGAGGCACCGCCTACCCTTCACAAAACCGTGTTAACTATCCCAAATGAACTTATTCATCTGTCGATGATTATAAATCCTGTCTCCAACAACCCTTTCCAAAACTTTGCTGACAACCGAATTCAGGCTCACAGGTCGATATTTTACAAGGTTGTCTCTACTCCTCTTCTTGAACAAGGGAACAACATTTGCTATCCTCCAATCTTCTGGCACGAGTCCTGTAGAAAATGACGATATAAAAATCAAACCCAAAGGCTGGGCAATTTCCTCCTTGACTTCCCTGAGAATCCTAGGATAAATCCTATCCAGCCCAGGGGACTTATCTATTTTCATAGTTTCGAGAACTGCTAACACCACCTCCTTATGCACCACAATCCCATCTGGTCTAGTAGCTTGTATTTCAGTATTATCCTCGCACACATAGTCTTTTTGTAATGTGAATACTGACGAAACATGTTCATTTAGAGCTTAATCTATCTCATCTGAATCCACGCACATCTTTGCACGACTATGCTCCATTAGTCCTCATCTTACTCTACTCATTGTTGAATTCGTGATGATGCTATAGAAAGCCTTAGGGATTTCCATGATCCGCCAATGAATTTTCATGTCCCATACTGGTTTGTCTTAGATCTATATTTGAATGTAATGCTATCCCTTATCATAAATGACACTCCCTTTCCACTTTTGATCCATTTTCTTAATATGCCTTAGGGTTCACCTGCTTTCATTTTTTAGAGCTCTGCTTTAGGGAACATCTCGGGGGCACCTGCACGAACCAACCATACCGCCCTGTGGCCCAACATTTCAACTATCCCTTCCACTCAGTCGAGAACATGGAGGTCCTGGGCCTCCTTCACCGCCGCTCCCTCACTACCCGACGCCTGGAGGAATAATGCCTCACCTTCCACCTCGGAACACTTCAACACCAGGGCATCAATGTGGACTTCATCAGTTTTCTCATTTCCCCTTCCCCCACCTCACCCCAGTTCCCAACTTCCAGCTCAGCACCGTCAATATGACCTGTGCGACTGGCCTATCTTCTTTTCCACCTGTCCACTCCACCCTCCTCCCTGACCTGTCACCTTCATCCCCACCCCCACTCACCTATTGTGCTCTATGCTATTTTCTCCCCACCCCCACCCTCCTCTCATTTATCTCTCCACCCTTCAGGCACTTTGCCCGTATTCCTGATGAAGGGCTTTTGCCCGAAACGTTTATTTCACTGCTCCTCGGATGCTGCCTGAACTGCAGTGCTTTTACAGCACCACGCTATTCCAGAATCTGGTTTCCAGCATCTGCAGTCATTGTTTTTACCTTTGAGCGCATTGTGCACCCTGTCCGAGATATTCTTGATCAGGGCACTGAGGAGGCAACAAGCCATTCACGCGGTCCCCTGCAGAATGTTTGTACCGCTGAATTTAGAGATACCTATCACAACCAATCGCTTGGAACCTGACATTCTACGTTACATTAAAGCCTGGCTTGGTGACAGAAACTTGACTGCTGGAGCTACATTCATCTGAGATCCATCTCGAGTACATCCCAAGCGGCATACTTGTTTGAGATGGGGACAGCCACCAGAAAGCCCAGCACTACCTGCCTCTTCTTCATAACTTTAATAGATGTAACCCATCTACATGACTGTATCTGCAGATTTTCTCCCTTCCTATAACTGCTATGCTCCTGTAAATTCTTCGCTGCCTCTAACTGCCGTTCCAGCTGATCAAAATAATCTGATTGAATTCATAACCAAACACCCTTACTGCCGACATACTCAACCGTAGCATGGAAACTTTCCCTAACCCTTCACATTGTAGTGGAAAGGGCACATCACTCTCCTAAAGGCAATCTTTACACCTGAACGATCTATAGTGACAAGAAATAGCACAGTCTTACTGCTCTAACAAAGCACTGCTCCAGGCAACTTCAGGATCAATATTTTGTATTTTTAAATTTAATCAAGAGGCAGAACTCGATAAACGTATCATCAGAAAGAATCCACACTCTTCACTATTGCAGACCTCCAAAAAAAGGGCAGTGAGTTTCCACTTAAAATATTTTTAAAACTATGCACTTAGCTGCTCCTGTACTGCGAGCTCTCTCTCGCAAATTCCTTCAAATACATCTTGGAATTTGACAGTTGGTTAATTTTTCATAGACACACTTCGTTGTCCAAAGATACTTCTCTGAAACAGCTGTGTCAAGCAGTTGTGTCGGTTTCTTTCTGCTTTAATACTTTGAGCACGAGGTTTTTGCCTTTGTCTCTCTGTCTTTTTGAAAAGTGTCATTTTTATTCTAATCTTTCTTTCCCCCAAAATTTACAAAACAACACAACAGCTTAGAAAACAGTAATTGCTGCTCCTGGAATTTGTGAAAATGACCTCTAATAGCTAAATATCTAAAAAAAAAGGATTAGATCATACAGCACCATTTTTCCGGTCCTCTGTTTCAGATTACATAAATCATGAGAAAAATAAACAAAGGAAGGAACAGATATCTGGTTCAAGCCGGGGAACTGAATGGAAACAAAGTATCCCTGGAAACACATTTATGATTTAAAAACATATTTTATACAGTATGCCATTTATTTTTCTTTAATTGGAATATGCTCATGTTTTTGTAATGTGTCCAGCTGTGTGGATCCGAGAGTTATTGGAGAAAGAGTTTCCCTCTCTGCCCTGCAGAGAACGATGATACATTCACTAGATAGTTTAGTTTTGTGTCAGCTCCACTTGCTGTGCAGTGATTGCTTGGGAGATTTTTTTTCTCTGAGGCATGAATCATTCCTCTTTGGTTTGGGCTTTGTTGTTTAGCTTTCTGTATTCTGCTGCTCATTGCAATCAGCAGTTTACTTTGACTTTGTTCCTCTCGTCTCTTCCGTGTTGCTCCTTGGAAGGAGTCATTTCTTTCTCATTGGAAAAAACAACAAAATCCTGTTGCTACTCCTTTTTTTGCCATTTCGTTCATTCCTCACGTGGACACGTCGTTCCATTATCTGCTGCATCTCATGTTGGCTCTCAGTCAATTGGATTTATTCATCAATTGAATTGTTTTTATAACTGGATATTTCACGGCATACTTTAACTGATCTCTAAAGTTTTTCTGTGTCACCACATAAATAAGTGCATTTGTGCAGCAACTTAGATTCCGCAGCATGTATGCAACTTGTTTAAAGAGATAAAAATCATACACGTAATAACCAGCATCGAACATATATAAAATATATACAAACCAGAGAAGGATAAAATTGGCAGATATGGCAAAGAGTAAAATCACAGATTTCTTTCTGCTGTCTATCTCTGGGTCAATCTCTGTTTGTCTCTGACCCCTCAGTCCTTTACGTGCTTTAACTGCCTCAAAGATGTGTCCGACGGTCAGAATGTTGAGGAAATCAATAAAAATGAATGGGAGAAATGGTGTTAAAAATATTGCAAAATATTTAAAACTCACCCAATGTACATTGTCATAAAAACTGTCTTTGACGTAACAAAACCATGGAATGTTTCTGACGATCCTTCCGGATTCATATATGAAATAATTGGGAATATTCATTAAAGAGAAGAAAATGCAGATTGCTGCTAGAACTCTCATTGCTGTGTTCTCTGTGCAATACTGAAATTTCATCTGATGAATACAAATGGCTACGAATCGATCAAATGTAAAAGCAACAGTGAACCAGACAGAACTATCAACAGTTAAGAAGCTCAGGACGTTGATAACACGACAAACAGGAGTGATGCCCAGAAAAGACAGTGGATAATAATAGTGAACAAACTGAAAAAATATGATATAAAAAATAATGAACAGCAGATCAGACACTGCCATGGCTACGAGATAGCGAGTGGAACATGTTGACAGGCCACACTTGTTCCGAGATAAGAATGTAATTGCCACCAGACTAACTGTAAGATGAAAGAAAATAGATTTGAAATGATTAATTGAATTTTCTAGATTAATGTTGAATTTTAGAACTCAGGATTCTTTTTGTTAAGTACAATGTCATGAGAACCATTACAGTAGCTTCTCTCAAGTGAAATAACTTGCACTTTCAAAAGATAAAAAGAATCACATGGGCAGAAAATTAATCTCAGAAACACGGCCAGGTACTCAATACGTATTTTTGGGGGCGGTGGAGGGGTTGGTCGGGAGAAGGTATTTATTTTGTTTTGTTAACTCTGTCTAAATTTCGTTTCCCAAAACAAAACAATCACAGGAAACACCCGGAATCAGCAAAACACCGGATCGGAGACTCTTGATGGGCAAATGTTTCACACAGAAAATGACTTAGTTTGGTAATGAGCTGCCGCAGGAATTTATAAACACCGGTGCAGATGTACTATTCAGATGACATTTGAATCGGTAAAATATAGAGGTCTTGGGATGGCACAGTGATTCAGTGGTTCGCACTGCTGCCTCACAGTACAAGGAAGTCAGGTTCGATTCCAGCCTCACTGCAACTGTCTTTGTGGAGTTTACATGTTTTCCCCGTGTTTTACTTCAGTTTCTACCAGACGCACCAACTTCCTGCAAAAGTCCAAAAATGCCCATGTCAGGTGGTGTGACTATGCTAAACTATGCCTGGTGGTCAGTGATGCGTAGGTTAGGTGTGTTAGCCATTGGAAATGCAGGGGACAACGTAGGGGGATCGGATACAGACTTGTTGGATTGAGCTGTTTGTTTCCACACGATGTGGATTCCATGAAATGCAGAACTTAGTCGGCATTGACAAGTTGGACTGAAGTGTGCGTTTCCATCATACAACTGTATGTCACACAACATTCTGTATTGTATTCTCTTTCTTTTCTGTAATCCTCTCTAATTCAATTATTTATCACAGCCATAATATTGCAAATGCTGATGCCCATTATTTATTGCATCAGAATTTTTTCCTATTAAATCTATTTTGCTTTTAAATAATATTGCCTTAAAAATAACTGGTGTAAGGTCCTGAACAAAATATTTTCCTCCCAAGGAGGACACACATCACAAAGTAATGGACAGTGATCACTTTACAAATCAACTGTGCTTAGATTATGAATAACCGATTCAAACATTGTTAATCAAAATCTTATCAGATACAGGTGCGAAATAGTGTCAACACTTGTTAGTCCAGATCCTTCATTATTAACGTCTAGATAAAGAAATGTAGTAGCCATGATACAGGCTTGCCCTAACCATGCTGGAATATCAATCAGTCCAAAAGATTTTTGAAGTAAACATTATATGTCTAACGGAAAAATGAATGAATTGACATTGCTATTCTATTATTTTCACGATATGTGAATGAGTCACATATATGCACCCCCAAATGGAACATTTACCTTTGCAAACTTAGTGCCAAATATACACATCAACGATTGATCTAATTTGTATTCAATCATATTTCCAATCTGCAATGGCAATTTCATCAGTGAACACTTCAGAAGCTAGAAATATATTATGAAAGAAGCATTCCACATTTACAGTCAAATTATTGTCCTCGTTATGAACGTAGTCAGTATTCACTTGAGTTCGGTTCACCACAAACAGTTCAATTCTATATTCATAGATACCCCGACGTACACAAAGCCACTGGGGCAATTTGTTCCCCTCCAGTTAGTAGCCCAGTATAATTTTACTTTGAGTGATGCTCCCAGCAACACTTGGACACTGGGGTTACTTGTTCCTCTTTGAATAGAGACCCACATTCTGAATAATTCTAATTGGAAGATGCAGAGATATGTACAACATGAGTGGTTCCAAGACTTACCAGGAATTCCAACAACAGCAATGATGGTGTGGTAAACGTTTTCGACCATTTGCCTTGGAAGCAACATTTTATTGTTTTTGGCACTAACTCTCCCTTGCTGCAGCTGTTAATCTGTTGGAATTGGAGGTAATACAGTTTCAGAGACTTTATATTGTGTGGTATATCCGCTGGGAAATTATGATGACACTTTCAACGGTTTAATAATTTTCAACAAACAAATTATCCCAACAGATATACGTTAATGATGTTTTTCACGAAGTCAATTTGAATACCCCAAGTTCTGAATTAATGGGATCCTCTTGGGTCTCAAATGCGAATTGCAGGTTGTCCACAAACAACAAGACTTGCTTTATTTCTCTCACAATTAGTCCCAAAAATATAATTTTTTTGCACATCTTTTCACTCAGGACACTTGTTGTTGCTGAGGCTATTCGGTCATTCAATGCCTCTCGTTATAGAGTTCGTTGAGAGTTGTTCTCCTCAACATGGTTATATTGTTGCTTTCCTTTAAATTCACTTTTGCAAATCGTTTGGCAAAATCTATCAGTGAATGAATTCGCTGAATCAGAACCAGAAGTTCGTAGTAACCATCACAACAACTTGAACGTGCACTCGTTAATATTTCTTCAAAACGAAGACAAAAATTAGTTAGGTCCAACATAGGTGAATTGGCCATGCTAAATTGCCCGTAGTGTGAGGTGAAGTGGTAAATGTATTGGAATAGGTTTAGGTGGGTTGCCCTACGGAGGGTCGTTTTGGACTCGTTGGTCGATAGGGCCTGTTTCCACACTGTAAACCGTCTAATCTAATCTAAAAACAGTAACTAATTCAGAAAGTTAAGATATAAAGCATTGAATGATAACATCATATGTGATAGACTTGACTCATCGATTTGTCGTGTTTGTAACTCGCAAGTTATATTATAAACTAGACGGGTCCCATTTCAAAACTTACTCCATTGTCTTGATTGTCATTCAATTACTTTTTAAAGATTTTGAAGATTCACAACTCAACCGACCGTCCTCTGGGTGTCATCTTCCCTTTGAACATCGAGACTTTCAGCAAAAACTGGGCCACATTGCTTATGGATCTTCAGAGAAGGGGAAATAAACTGCTTTAGATTCCCCCAATCCATGCCCCCCAGAGTCTTATCCTCTTATCTCTACTCGTTAGATAGCAACTCGACCTTATCCAGAATCTGTCCTTACAACTAAACAGCTACTCTCCCAGCAACATTTTCATGAAAGTCTTTGTGCACCCTGTCTAATGCAATCACATCCTTCTTATCGTACAGTGACCAGAACTGCACACAAAACCCCAATTGTGACTGAACCAAAGTCCTCCAGAGCACAGACAGGAAATCCCTGCTGGTAAAGATACCTTTTTCACTGAACCACGAACCACTTCTGCCACATTGAGGAATATTTATTTCCTCTGAGCTTCCTAGTATCCCAACAGTCACTGAGTACTGTCTAGTCTGTTGTTTCCTGGCAAGAAGCATCATCTCACATTTATCAAAGTTAAATTTCATCTACCACTGAAATGCCCAACTGACAAATCTGTCTGTTTCTGTCTGTAACTTGAGATTATCTTCCTCGCTGCCAACCACCCTGTGAATGTTTGTATCATCAAACTTACTTATCATCCCTACCCTTCCTCTCTGTTTATCCCACCAACCAGCCTCACCACATACACACAGCACATGTACGCATTTGAATGTAAAGTACGCTAACATGTTTCTACTTATTACCTTAGTTACTGTGTGTGAGTATTTCCCTCAGCTCTTTTACAGTTCCTTCAAATTCAGCAAATACACGAAGCCGCCTCAATGAGAAGCAAATGAGATGGTCTCATAATTACAAATTGTCCAAATAAACATAGGTGACAGTTAGAAGTAAGTTTGGAGTGCACATAGCAGGACCTGGTCGTAGAAAAGGCCAATATACAATTAATGATGCCAGACGTTAACGATGTTAATGTTTATTAGATAGGGGATATAGCAAGTGATATTCAAGACATCTAGGGAATGTTGGAAGCAGAGGTGTTTACGATGTTGACTAAAGCAAGACCACCTAAGTCTGAGCAGGACTGTACAGTGATATTTGATAAAACTCAGGATGAGGTGTTAGAAAGACAGTGGCAGTAGAAAGACGGTGCTCCACAAAATGTGAGAAGTTAAGCAATGTTATTAAGGGAACAGGAAGTGATCCTGCAAATACAGAGAAATCCATTCCTGCCAAACAGGTAGAGTGTACCAGGCTCTGCACTGCGTGTAGCCTTACTGGGAAAGAAGGGAAATCTATCTAAAGATTCAGGCCCTATGGGCAGGCATGTAGTAACAATTATTGAATGATATTTCCTCACGACAGGGGTTTCGGAATCCAGGGATGGCAGCTATATTAAAACACGAGCGTTCTGAAACTTGGCAGGGAATCCAAAGGAAGCCAAGGTAACAATCCAGCGGAGCATACCAGTGACAGTGGAGGAAGATGATCAATATGGTAATGAGCAATTGGATACAGTACCAGACAATTTGTGGTCGCAGCATGATACAGGTATGGGGGTAGAGTGAAATCAGCTGGCCCAGTGGGAATAAGGTTGAAAGCAGGAGCTGGGACAGTAGTAACATTTATGACGAATGAAGATATCTCAATTGTTGGTATACCGTCGGAAATCAGCTCAGAGACTGAGTCTATCTTCACGCAGAACGTCGTTAATTTGGTGCTGCATTCTTTGCAAATCAAGCAGAGATTTGGATGCGTGTATCATCGCCAATCTTCGGGTATGGTGGAAAGAATTCATGGGACATTGACAGCCAAATTAAACAAGATCTGTGCAAGCACCAACCTTAATTGGATTGATGTGCTGCCGCTGGCTTTACAATCTAACACGACATGAGATGCTCACACCGCTTGAGATGCTCACAGGTAGACATTTGTCAGTGCCCAGGTGGAGAGCCCCATACAAAGGGCCTAGCTTGGAGCAGTTAAACTCAGAACTTAAGCAATATATGCAGCAGCAACCTATGATACATGAGACTAACCACCTGCTGGAAATACAAAGGGAACTGACAGCTGTCAACGAGGAAGGACCGAGCAAGCCCGGGGATTGTGTGTACGTGCGGTATTTCGAAGATTCTGAAATGATTCGAGGAGAGAGAACTTTCTTAATGCTTAAGGCATCATCTACTGACATCCAAGTGGAAGGACGACACATATGGTAACATCTTAATCATTGTACTAAAGCTCTCCCACCGGCACAAATTAACTCTAACACTGAGGTAAGTGGAGTTAAAGCTGAAAAACATGTACACGGGTAGGACACACAGGAGGCTGGTACTCCTCCATAGAATTCTGAACAAGGTACAGGTGAAGATCTTGGGAATCCTGATCATTCCAGAAATGATACATATGGTGATGTCGAGAACAGTCCTCCTGGCAGCAAGGATGGGGAAGACATGGGCGATGCCCCTGATAACCACCTCTCTGATGACAGGCCTGAAAAATCAGACTTGGAGACTATTAACTTGGCAGACCTGGACAGGTAATGCCAGGGTTACTTTGCTGCCCTAGCATGGGTACGAACCCGTGACAATCACTGGTATCAATGGGCAAACTACACGGTCCCAGTCATGGCTAGACAGGACGACTTCTTGTGTACTAAGTTAAAGCCCTCATACTATGTTGTCCATATGCCCTTTAACTTGAGCATCTGGACTGAATGATGTTTGCAGCACTCTAGCCGACCCCTTTACCCGAACGATTCATCAACTTACAGCCAATCACCTTGCTCCCATTTGGTGCCTGCTGCTTCACACCACTATATACTATCAGCAGGATGACGTGGGCTGGCAGCAACACCAACGGTGGTGTTCATATCGTACCCCGTGGTTCACCGGTAAAGCTAATTACACGTTTCCCGAGGCTGCTTTCAGGAAACGGGAAAGGTTGAGTTTTGAAAGCTTTAAGTGAAATGGTTCCATTAGAGTAGGCTACTTTATGGGTCTTTGTGGGAATCCGATTGAAATGGAGGTGGACACCACATTTGGGGGCGGTTTTAAATTTTCAACGTGTCCCACTGACAGATATTTACTAGCTGGGAGGTCAGAAAGTAGGGTTGTGCATGACGCTGCCCACAGACTGGAGTGGCAGCTTTGCCTGTGTAATGCTTTGACACAAGGTAATTATATCGCCACATGCAGCTTGACGCTACGTCACAGTCGCTGAACTAAGCGACCATATGTCCCTGATCTGACAATTCAGATTGATAGTATAGCACAGCCAAGAGGTATTCCTAACGACATTAAGGCCCGCAATGAGATTGCCACGGGCTGGGAAGCTCTTCTCCCAATGATGGGGATTAGCAAGAATGCTGAATGGATTAATTACATTTATTACAAAAAGCAGAGATCTATCAATTATACTGATGATGCCGTTGTGGCCTTCGGAGAACAATTGGATGCTAACACTAAAATGACATGACAAAACAGACAGGCCTTAGATTGGATACAGTAAGAAAAAGGCGGAGTTTGTGTGATGTTTGGGGAACATTGCTGTAAATTTATACCTAACAACACTAGCCCTGGGGCATCTTTGACTAAAGCAATGGAAAAAAACTAAACAATCTAAGAAGGGAGATAAAAATAAAAACAATGCAGGTTTGGTCATCAGGCTTTTAAATGGCTGAATCCTATATTAGGGTCTTGGGAGCATGGTTTGTCAAGACTTATCTTACTGTAGGTGCAGTTTTGCTTGATGTTGCCTTCATCTTGTGTTGTGCTCTACCTTTTATTAAGTCCTTTCTAGTTCGCGTCACTGCACGGCAACTTGTGGTCATTTCAGATACCCCAGAAAAAGTTTACTCCTCTGTTGGAACCCCACTGTTCGTTGGTTATGATCTAACAACTGCCACAGTGCAAGGAATATGTCCACGTGGGGACGTCGATGATACTTCTGAAGAACGCGGTGGGGGTCCAAGATTGTGAGGGATCTTGGGTCTGTTTTCCTGTTCTGGTTATCGGAGAGCAGGTTTTTGGCACAAGGGACGTCAGAAATGGAGGAAGAACTCTTTAAGTTTCTGACTCCGAAAAATATTTTGTCCATGTTGGGATCTATATTTCTGGTATTGGGCACGAGAGAGGCTAAGCTTATTGTCTTCTTTCCGTGGGTGAGACCAGTCGGTCTCAAAGGGGAAAATATGGAAAAAAAAGAGCATGAAAGCATGGGAAGGGTTAAAGCATCAAGACCACGGGCATCTGTATTCTGTGGAAGGCAGGAATAGGATGGATTAACCATAGTGGAAAATTCTTACAGCAATTAGCAGAGTAAGGTTAAGGCTGAAAGGTCGCTCTGGCATGATGAGATAACACAAATAATAAAGCACGTTTCTCTGTTAAGTGTTGTTATGACAGGATTGGGGCTATAAATATTTGGGACATGAAATTAAAATACCTAATTAATAGTTTCTCGAGTGAGCTTGAGACAGGAGACTATTGTAACAGATGGAATAGTAAAATATCTATCATGATAGGTTAGTCTGCAATTGAAGAACACTGTAGCAGAGTCGCAAATAAATATCTAACGGTGACATTACAATAACATTAAGTAGAATATACAACTTACGTGATAATGGGAACGAACAGCACTGGTTTATTGTGTACCTAGAGTGAGGTACTTGAGTAATGCAGTTGGACATGCTTGTAAGCTAACAGAAACATGATTAAAAAAATATAAAGATCCACGGAGCCTGAGGTCGGTGGGCTTTGGAGAATCAGCTTTCTCGTTGTCACGGTTTTTTATTTGCAAATAAAAGGCCTACTTCTTGAAGAACTCTCTGCGTCTCTTGGTGGTTCTCTATATTTTCTCCACAACAGTGTTCGACAAGGTTCCTCTATTGCTAAGCCGTAGACTGTGTAGCAAGTTTAGATCACAGTGAATACATTCTATTCAGCCTCTCCCCACAGCTCAAACCTTTCAACCCTGGCAGCATCCTTGGTAATCTTTTTCTGAACCCTTTCAAATATTGTTGTCAAACATCTCAATTTCAGTAAGGCGTTTGATAAAATTCTCCAGGCTATCACAGAAAATACGGAGGCAATGGATTGAGGGTGATCTAGCAGTTTGGATTATTAATTGGCTGTAAGAAGACAGAGGGTGGTGGTTGATGGGAATTGTTACATCCTGGAGTTCAGTTACTAATGGTGTACTGCAAGGATGTGTTTTGATGCCACTGCTGTTGATCCGTTTTATAAATGATGTGGATGAGTGTATAGAAGCCTGGGTTAGTACATTTGCGGATCCATTAATGTTGGTGTAGGTGCAGATAGTGCCAAATGATGTTGTAGTTGACAGTGAGAAATAGATAAGTTGCAGAGCTGGTCTGCGAGCTGACAAATGGACGTCAATGCGGAAAAGTGAGAGGTGGTCCACTTTGGAAGGAATAACAGAAATGCAGAGTATTGAGCTAATGGTAAGATTCTTGGTCGTGTGGATGAGCAGAGAGATCTCAGTCTCCATGTTAGAGCCCTGAAAGTTTCCACTCAGGTTGAAGGGCTGTTAACATGGCATACGTGTATTAGCTTTTATTAACAGATGGATTGAGTTTTGGAGCCATTAGGTCATGTTGCAGCTGTACAAAACTCTGGTGTGGCCACACTTGGAGTACTGCGCACAGTTCTGCTCACTGCATTATAGGAAGGATGTGGAAGCTTTGGAAATGGTGCAGAGGATATTTATCAGGATGTTGCCTGGTACGGAGGGAAGGTCTTATGAAGAAGGCTGAGGGACTTAATGCAGTTTTCCTTAGAGAGAGAGAAGAAGGTTAAAATGTGACTTTCCAGAGGCACACAAGATGATCAGAGGAATAGATAGGGCAGACTGTGAGAGCCTTTTTCCTCTAATGGTAATTGCTAGCACAAGGGGGCATAGTTTAAACTGAGGGGTGATACATATAGGCCAGATATCATGGATAGCTTCTTTATTCAGAGAGTGGAAAGGACATGGAATGCCCTGCCTGCATCAGTAGAGGACTCGCCAATTTTAAATCTGCTCGATGCAGTATTCTGGTGCGGAAAATTCTCGACACGTGAATGGGTATTCTACATCTCACCTTCTGATATTAAACTAAGTATTCTTCACTGCAGCCAGCTTTTCACGGATTTCCTGGTGTCGGCTCTGATCTGCATCATGTGCAAATATTTTACTGAAGACAAAATACTTGTGAATGTCTGGTTCAGTCCATATGTCAAGAAATGGGGAACTTTGCAAAGCAATTCCCCGTGTTACTGAAACAGTGATCTAGACATGGGCTGCAGATGGTGTAGAGAATGATACATCCCACTGGCTGGTTATAGTACTGGGTTCTGTTAATCAGCAGAGTTTGGAAAAGCTGAGCCGTGGTGCGGTTCCCGTTGATCTGGGCGGGGTTCAGCAATTTGCTTTCTGGGCAACGACTGACGCTGTTCTGGAAGACTGCGAGGAAACTTCCACCTAGGAAGTACAGGAAAATGTTCATATCGTAGGTAATGAAAGGATGCAATAATATCCTGTAGTTCACGTCTAAATGTGTGTTGGTCTCTCTGCACTGGGAAGCAGGTAAAGCCACCAGGAAGGCGAAGGGTTTTGTCCCATAATCGGTCGCCTCGTACCAAGCTACAAAGCGGAAACTGAAAGAGATAAAGTCAGGGTGTGTGTCAAGGAACAGATTTTGTGTAAAACATTCTCTTTGCAGTGTCAGTAGACACAGTTTCAGATGAGTTACTTGGAACAACGCCCATCATATTAAAGAAAACGTGAAACCCTGCAATTCACATTTTAAGTTATTGCATGGGAAGGTCAATGTTGATTTACTTTGCATCTCTATCCGAGTGTTGTAGTAAATTCTGGGATCAGTGAAAGGTTTAAAGAGAGAATCAGGGTAATTGACAGAGTGCAGCACTATGTTACTTACTTTTGTACAAATCCTCCTGCAATGAATCAGAGAATGTCACAAGCCTTCTTGATAACTCACTGTAACTAAATTTTAAGTTACTTTGACTGATGCACGACTTGATGCCGCATGATACACGGGATGGTTAGAAATAAATAGAGACGGGGAGAGAGAAAGAGAGTGCAAGAGAATGAGAGCCACCAGTGCAATCAGTGGGAGCTGGAGGGAGGGAAAATCCAGAAAGAATTGTTAACCATAAAAAATGTTTGGGGCATACAGAGACAAACAGAACAAAAGACTTGCAGACTGACAGGAAATGGGAATAATAGCAAAGGAGGCAGAGGGAGACAAAGGGAAACTGAGAGGTGAGTGAGATGATTCAGTAAACAGTAAAATGTTGTCTGTGTGGGGGATTTAGACGTTCTCTTCAAAGCTCACTGCGATGTATTTCACTCTCTCCTTTATTTCGGGGTCAGCGGGTGCTATCCATTTCAGTGTTAGAGATATGACCCCGGGAAATCTAGTAAGAGTTTCCCTGGAAGTCTCTTCATCTGGGAGTAATGAGAGTCCTGGTTAATGGGTTCAGATGTATTTTCCCCTGCTACAGAGCTTTCCCTAAACGTGCCGTGTTGTTGCCATTTATTCGCAGCCGGCTCCAGGCAACCAGGCTCTGACTTGACTTCAGATTGAGCACAGCCCCCAGCTTACAGAGATGGTCAGGTAAGATCAGTTTCACTGAGTCGTACCGATGGACAAGCACAGTCATGGCATGGTTGTATAAGTACAACTGTGAGCATCTCAAGCGGTGTGAGCATCTCATGTGGTGATAGATTGTAAAGCCAGTGGCATCACATCAATCCAATTAAGGTTGGTGCTTGCACAGATGTTGCTTAATTTGACTGTCAAATTTGCATGAATTCTTTCCACCATACACTGTAACTGGGCATGATATATACATCCAAATCTCAGCTTGATTTTCAAAGAATGCAGCATCAAATTAACTAGGTTCTGAATGAAGGCAGACTCAGTCTCTGGGCTGATTTCCGACAGCAAACCAACCCTTGAGATATCTTCATTCGTCACATCTGTTACTGCTGTCCCAGCTCCTGCTTTCAAACTTATTTCCAATGGGCCAGCAGATTTCACTCTCCCCCCATCTGTATCATGTTGCGACCACAGATTGTGTAAAAAATGAGGTCTGCAGATGCTGGAGATCACAGCTGAAAATGTGTTGCTGGTTAAAGCACAGCAGGTCAGGCAGCATCTCAGGAATAGGAAATTCGACGTTTCGAGCATAAGCCCTTCTTCAGGAGTGGGAGAGAGTTTGCCAAGCAGGCTAAGATAAAAGGTAGGGAGGAGGGACTTGGGGGAGGGGCGATGGAGGTGGGATAGGTGGAAGGAGGTCAAGGTGAGAGTGATAGGACGGAGTGGGTTGGGGGCGGAGAGGTCAGGAAGGAGGTTGCAGGTTGGGAGGGCGGTGCTGAGTTGAGGGAACTGACTGAGACAAGGTGGGGGAGGGGAAATGAGGAAACTGGAGAAATCTGAATTCACTCCTTGTGGTTGGAGGGTTCCCAGGCGGAAGATGAGGCGCTCCTCCTCCAGCCGTCGTGTTGTTATGTGCTGCCGGTGAAGGAGTCCAAGGACCTGCATGTCCTCAGTGGAGTGGGAGGGAGAGTTAAAGTGTTGAGCCACAGGGTGGTTGGGTTGGTTGGTTCGGGCGGACCAGAGGTGTTCTCTGAAGCGTTCTGCAAGTAAGCGGCCTGTCTCCCCAATGTAGAGGAGGCCACATCGGGTGCAGCGGATGCAATAGATGATGTGTGTGTAGGTACAGGTGAACTTGTGGCGGATATGGAAGGATCCCTTGGGGCCTTGGAGGGAAGTGAGTGTGGAGGTGTGGGCGCAAGTTTTACATTTCCTGCGGTTGCAGGGGAAGGTGTCGGGAGTGGAGGTTGGGTTGGAGGGGTGTGTGGATCTGACGAGGGAGTCACGGAGGGAGTGGTCCTTGCGGAACGCTGATAGGGGAGGGGAGGGAAATATGTCCTTGGAGGTGGGGTCCGTTTGGAGGTGGTGGAAATGACGGTGGATGATACGTTGTATGCGGAGGTTGGTGGGGTGGTAGGTGAGAACCAGTGGGGTTCTGTCTTGGTGGCGTTTGGAGGAGCGGGGCTCCACACACATCATCTATTGCATCCGCTGCACCCGTTGTGGCCTCCTCTACATTGGGGAGACAGGCCGCTTACTTGCAGAACGCTTCAGAGAACACCTCTGGGCCGCCCGGACCAACCAACCCAACCACCCCGTGGCTCAACACTTTAACTCTCCCTCCCACTCCACTGAGGACATGCAGGTCCTTGGACTCCTCCACCGGGAGAATATAACAACATGACGGCTGGAGGAGGAGCGCCTCATCTTCCGCCTGGGAACCCTCCAACCACAAGGAATGAATTCAGATTTCTCCAGTTTCCTCATTTCCCCTCCCCCCACCTTGTCTCAGTCAGTTCCCTCAACTCAGCACCGCCCTCCCAACCTGCAACCTCCTTCCTGACCTCTCCGCTCCCAACCCACTCCGTCCTATCACCCTCACCTTGACCTCCTTCCACCTATCCCACCTCCGTCGCCCCTCCCCCAAGTCCCTCCTCCCTACCTTTTATCTTAGCCTGCTTGGCAAACTCTCTCCCACTCCTGAAGAAGGGCTTATGCTCGAAACGTCTAATTTCCTATTCCTGAGATGCAGCCTGACCTGCTGTGCTTTAACCAGCAACACATTTTCACCACAGATTGTGTGGTACTGTATCCAATTGCTCATTACCATATTGATCACCTTCCTCCACTGTCACTGGTATGCTCCGCTGGGTTGTTACCTTGGCTTCCTATAGATTCCTTAGCAAGCTGCAGCACACTCGTGTTTTAATATGGCTGCCATCCCTGGATTCCCAAACCCCTGGCTGAGCATATACCATTCCCTAATTGTTTCTACATGCCTGGCCATAAGGCCTAAATCTTTAGATTGATATCCCTTGTTAACATGCAGTGCAAGGCGTGGTACAGTCTACGAGTTTGGCAGGGATGGATTTCTCTCTATTTGCGGGATCACTTCCTGTTCCCCTAATAACATTGCCTCGCTTCTCAAATTTTGAGGAGCTCTTTCTTTCTACTGCCACTGTCTTTCTAACACCTCATCCTGACATTTAACAAATATCACTGTGTAGTCCAACTCAGACTTAGGTGGTCTTGCTTTAGTCAGCATCGTAAACACCTCTGCTTCCCACATCCCCCAAATTTTTATTGAATATCACTTGCTATATCCCCTATCCAATAACATTAACATCTTTAACTTCTGGCATCATTAATTGTATATTGCCCTTTTCTACGACCACGTCCTGCTATGTGCACTCCAAACTTACTTCTAACTCTCAGCTATGTTTACTTGAACTATTTGTGAGTAATTATGAGACCATCTCCTTTGCTTCTCGCTGAGGTGGGTTCGTGTATTTGCTGAGTTTGTAGGAACGGTAAAAGAGCAGAGGGAAATTCTAACCCACAGTAAGTAAGGTAATAAGTAGAAACACGGTAGCATACTTAAAATTCAAATGCGTATATGTGCTGTGTGTTAGTGGTGAGGCTGGTTGGTGGGATAAACGGAGGGGAAGTTTAGGGATGAGAAGTAAGTTTGATGATACAAATATTCACAGGGTGATTGGTAGTGAGGAAGATAATCTCAGGATATAGATAGAAAGAGACAAATTTGTCAGTTGAGCATGTGAGTGGAAGATGAAATTTAACTTTGATAAATGTGAGATGATGCGTCTTGCCAGGAGGCACAAGACAAAACAGTACTCAATGAGTGGTGGGATACTACGAAGCACAGAGGAAATAAAGATCCATCAATGTGGCAGAAGTGGTTAATGGTTCAGTGAAAAAGGTATCTTTACCAGCAGGGATTTCCTTTGGTGCTCTGGAGGACTTTGGTTCAGTCACAATTGGAGTTTTGTGTGCAGTTCTGGTCAGTTTACGATAAAAAGCATGTGATTGCTTAAGACAGGGTGCACAAAGACATTGGTGAAAATGTTGCTGGGAGATTAGCAGTTTAGTTGTGAAGGTAGATTCTGTATAAGGTCGAGTTGCTATCTAACGAGTAGAGATAAGAGGATAAGACTATGGGTGGCATGTATTGTGGGAATCTAAAAGAGTTTTTCCCCTTTTCTGAAGATCCAATAGCAATGTGGCCCTTTTTTTAGTTGAAATGCTCGAGGTTCAAAGGAAAGATGACACCCAGAGGACGGTCGGTTGAGTTGGCAATCTTAAAATCTTTAAAACGTAATTGAGTGACAATCAAGACAATGGAGTAAGTTTTCAAATGGGAATCGTGTAGTTTACAATATAATTTTCGAGTGACAAACACGACAGATCGATGAGTCAAGTCTATCCCACATAATGTTATCATTCAATGATTTGTTAGTTAACTTTCTGAATTAGGTTCTGTTTTTAGATTAGATTAGACGATTTACAGTGTGGAAAAAGGTCCTGCACCCCAACAAGTCCACACCGACCCTCCGGAGGGCAGCACACGTAAACCTATTCCAATACATTTACCCCATTCACCTAACACTACGGCCAATTTAGCATGGCCAATTCACCCAAGTTGCACCGAACCAGTTTTTGTCTTCGTTTCGACGGGCTATTAATTCGTGTACGTTCAAGCTGTTGTGATGGTTACTAGGAACTTCTGGTTCTGCTTCAAGGAATTCACTGACAGATAAATTTTGCCAAACGAGTTGCAAAAGTGAAGTAAATGGAAAGCAACAATATAACCATGTTGAGGAGAGCACCTCTCAACGAATTCTACAACGAGAGACATTGAATGACCGAATAGCCTCAGCAACAACAAGTGTCCTCAGTGAAAAGATGTGCAAAAAAACTTTATTTTTGGGACTAATTGTGAGAGAAAGAAAGCAAGTCTTGTTGTTTGAGGACAACCTGCAATTCGCATTTGAGACCCAAGAGGATCCAATTAATTCAGAATTGAAGTATTCAAATTGACTTCGTGAAAAACATCATTACAGTATATCTGTTGGGATAATTTAGTTGTTGAAAATGATTAAATGGTGGAAAGTGTCATCATAATTTCCCAGTGGATATACCACACAATATAAAGTCTCTGAAACTGTATTACCTCCAATTCCAACAGATTAACAGCTGCAGCAAGGGAGAGTTAGTGCCAAAAACAATAAAATGTTGCTTCCAAGGCAAATGGTCGAAAAAGTTTACTACACCATCATTGCTGTTGTTGGAATTCCTGGTAAGTCTTTAAACCACTCATGTTGTCCATATCTCTGCATCTTACAATTAGAATTATTCAGAATGTGGGTCTCTATTCAAAGAGGAACAAGTAACCCCAGTGTCCAAGTGTTACTGCGAGCATCACTCAAAGTAAAATAATACTGAGCGTGGGTTACTAACTGGAGGGGAACAACTTGCCCCAGTGGCTTTGTGTACGTAGGGGTATATATGAATATAGAATTGAACTTTTTGTGGTGAACCGAATTCAAGTGAACACTGACTATGTTCATAACGAGGATCATAATTTGACTGAAAATGTGGAATGCTTCTTTCATAATATATTTCTAACTTCTGATGTGTTCACTGATTAAATTTTCATTGCAGATTGTAAATATGATTGATTCCAAATTAGATAAATCGTTTATGTGAATATTTGGCACTAAGTGTGCAAAGGTAAATGTTCCAATTGGGGGTGCATATATGTGACTCATTCACATATCGTGAAAATAATGGAATAGCAATGTCAATTCAGTCATTTTTCCGTTAGACATATAATGTTTACTTCAAAAATCTTTTGGACTGATTGATATTCCAGCAAGGTTAGGGCAAGCCTGTATCATGGCTACTACATTTCTTTATCTAGACGTTAATAATGAAGGATCTGAACTAACAAATGTTGACACTATTCCGCACCTGTATCTGATAAGATTTTGATTATTAATGTTTGAATCGGTTATTCATAATCTAAGCACTGTTGATTTTTAAAATGATCACTGTCCATTACTTTGTGATGTGTGTCCTCCTTGGGAGGAAGAGGTTTTGTTAAGGACGTTGCACCAGTTAGTTTCAAGGCAATATTGTTTAAAAGCAAAATAAATTTAATAGGAAAACATTCTGATGCAATAAATAATGGGCATCAGCATTTGCAATATTATGGTTGTGATAAATAATTGAAATAGAGAGGTTTACAAAAAAGAAAGAGAATACAATACAGAATGTTGTGTAATATACAGTTGTATGATGGAAACGCACACTTCAGTCCAACTTGTCAATGCCGACTAAGTTCTGCCTTTCATGGAATCCACATCGTGTGGAAACAAACAGCTCAATCCAACAAGTCTCCATCCGATCCCCCTACGTTGTCCCCTGCATTTCCAATGGCTAACACACCTAACCTACGCATCACTGACCACCAGGCATAGTTTAGCATAGTCATACCAACTGACATGTGCATTTTTGGACTTTTGCAGGAAGTTGGTGCGTCTGGTAGAAACTGAAGTAAAACACGGGTAAAACACGTAAACTCCAGAAAGACAGTTGCAGTGAGGCTGGAATCTAACTTGACTCCCTTGTACTGTGAGACAGCAGTGCAAACCATTGAATCATTGTGCCATCCCCAGACCTCTATACTTTACCTATTCAAATGCCTCCTGAATATTACATCTGCACCGGTATTTATAAATTCCTGCGGCAGCTCATTACAAAATTAAATCACCTTCTGTGTGAAACAGTTGCCCATCAAGAGTCTCCGATTCGGTGTTTTGCTGATCCCGGGTTTTCTTTGTGATTGTTTTGTTTTGGGAAACGACATTTAGACAGAGTTAACAAAACAAAATAAATACCTTCTCCCGACCAACCCCTCCACCACACCCAAAAATACGTATTGAGTATCTGACCGTGTTTCTGAGATTAATTTTCTGCCCATGTGATTCTTTTTGTCTTTTGAAAGTGCAAGTTATTTCACTTGAGAGAAGCTACTGTAATGGTTCCCATGACATTGTACTGAACAAAAAGAAACCTGAGTTCTAAAATTCAGCATGCATTGAGAAAATTCAATTAATCATTTCAAATCTATTTTCTTTCATCTTACAGTTAGTCTGGTGGCAATTACATTCTTATCTCGGAGCAAGTGTGGCCTGTCAACATGTTCCACTCGCTATCTCGTAGCCATGGCAGTGTCTGATCTACTGTTCATTATTTTTGAAATCATATTTTTTGAGTTTGTTAACTATTATTATCCACTGTCTTTTCTGGACATCACTCCTGTATGTAGTGTTATCCAAGTCCTGATCTGCTTTACTGTTGATTGTTCTGTCTTGTTCACTGTTGCTTTTACATTTGATCGATTTATAGCCATTTGTATTCATCAGATGAAATCTCAGTATTGCACAGCGAAAACAGCAATGAGGGTTCTAGCAACAATCTGCATTTTCTTCTCTTTAAAGAATATTCCCAATTATTTCATACTTGAATCCGGAAGGATCATTAATAACATTCCATGGAACTGTTACACAAAAGGTAGTTATTATAACAATGTACATTGGGTGAGTTTTGCATATATTGAAATATTTCTAACACCATTTCTCCCATTCATTTTTATTGTCTTCCTCAACATTCTGATGTCAGACACATCTTTGAGGCCGTTAAGGCACGCAAAGGACTGAGGGGTCAGAGAAAAACAGAGAATGACCCAGAGATAGACAGCAGAAAGAAATCTGTGATTTTACTCTTTGCCATGTCCGCCAATTTTATCCTTCTCTGGTTTGTGTATATTTTATATATATTCAATGCTGGTTATTACGCCGATGATTTTTATCTCTTTGAACAAGTTGCATACATGCTGCGGAACCTAAGTTGCTGCACAAATGCACTTATTTATGTGGTGACACAGAAAAACTTTAGAGACCAGTTAAAGTATGCCGTGAAATATCCAGTTATTAAAACACTTCAGTTGATGAATAAATCCAAGAGACTGAGAGCCAAGATGAGATGCCGCAGATACTGGAACGAGGTGCCCATATGAGGAATGAACGAAAGGGAAAAAGAGGAGAAGCAACAGGATTTTGTTGTTTTTTCCAATGTGAAAGATATAACTCATCCAAGTCGCAACACGGAAGAGACGAGAGGAACAAAGTCAAAATAAACTGCTGATCGCAATGAGCAGCAGAATACAGAAAGCAGAAGAACAAAGCCCAAACCGAAAGAGGAACGATTCATACCTCAGAAAAAAAAATCTCCCAAGCAATCATTGCACAGCAAGTGAAACAGACACAAAAATAAACTATCTGGTGAATGTATCATCGTACACTCTCGGCCAGAGTTGGAAACTATTTCTCACAGAACTCTCGGATCCACACATCTGAACAAATTACAAAAACATGAGAGGTTTACAATTAAAAAGACTAAATAGCATACTGCATAAAATATATTTTTGAATCATAAATGTGTTTCCAGGGATACTTTGTTTCCATTCAGTTTCCCCAGTTAGATGCAGATATCAGTTCCTTCGTTTGTTTATATTTCTAATGATTCATGTAATCTGACACAGAGGACTGTAAAAATGTTATTATATGATCTAATTCTTTCTTTTAGGTATATAGATATTAGAGGTCATTTCCTCAAATTCCAGAAGCAGCAATTGCTGTTTTCTAAGCTGTGGCATTGTTTTTGGACATTTTCGGGAAAAGAAAGATTCGAATTAAAAAAAAGACAGAGAGATAAAGGCAACAACCTTGTGCTCAAGGGATTAAAGGAGAAAGAAACCGACACAACTGCTTGACACATGTGTTTCGGGAAAGTATCTTTGGACATCGTAGTGTGTCTATGAAAAATTAACCAACAGTATAAGTCCAAGATGAACTCGAAGGAACCTGCGAGAGAGAGCTCGCAGTACAGGAGCAGCTCAGTGCATAGTTTTTATAATGTTGTAAGTGGAAACTTACTGCCTTGTTTTTGGAAGTCTGCAATAGTGAACAGAGTGGATTCTTTGTGATGATTTGTTGATTGAGTTCTGCCTCTTGATTAAATTTAAAAATAGAAAATATTGATACTGACGTTGCCTGGAACAGTGCTTTATGAGAGCAGTAAGGCTGTGCTATTTCTTGTACCTATAATCTGTTCAGGTGCAAAGATTGCCTTTAGGAGAGTGATGTGCCCTTCCTGAAGGATGTGAGGGGTTAGGGCGAGTTTACATGCTACTGTTGAGTATGTTGGCAGTAACAGTGTTTGGTTATGAATTCAGTCATTTTATTTTGATCAGCTGGAACGGCAGTTAGAGGCAGTGAAGAATTTACAGGAGCATAGCAGTTTAGGAAGGGAGAAAATCCGCAGATACAGTCATGTAGATGGGTTACGTCTATTAAAGTTAGGAAGAAGAGTCAGATATTTGGGACCGTATTTGCTATCCTCCAGCCTTGCACTAGTCCTGTAGATAATAATGACATTAATATCAAAACAAAAGGCTCTGCAATCTCCTCCCTAACTTCCCAGAGAATCCTATGAGGGGAAGACAGCAAGACTTCAGACAGCAACAGTTAGTCAAGGATAGTATTACAATGACAGAAAGAACGTTTGAGAACTCGTCTGTTGAGGTCGTATAGACTGAGTTTAGAAGCAAGAATGAGAAGGTACCTGATTGGCTGTTTTCTACAGGCATCCAAATAATTCCAGAAACGTAGAGGACAAGAGAGTAAAGAGAATTCTGGATAGGAGCAACAGTAACAGGGTAGTTGTTATAGGGGATTTCAACTTTCGAAATATAGATTGAATATAACATAGATGGAGTAAAGGTGGGTCAGTTTTTGTCCAGTGTGTTCCGGGTCGTCTCCTGATACAGTATGTAGAAAAGCTAACAAGGGCAGAGGCTGCATTGGATTTGGTACTAGGTAACGAACCACGCCAGGTGCCAGATATTCAGGTAAGTGAGTACTTCGAGGATAATGATCGCAACGTGATTACGTTTACTTTAGCAAAGGAAACAGGTAATTATATAAAGCCAGGCAAGAGTTATTGTTGGGGGAAATACAATTATGATGCGATTAGGCTAGAGTTAGGATGCAGAGAATGGGGAAGGAAGCTGCAGGGGATTGGCACAGTTGAAATATGCAGCTCATTCAAGGAACAACTATTGAGTGACCTTGATAAATGTGCACCTGTCAGGTAGGGCAGTGGTCGATCCAGGGAGCCGTGGTGAACTAAAGATGTTGAGTCTTTTCACAAGATGAAGAAGTAAGTTCATAATAGGATCAGACGTGAAGGCTCATTAAGTGCATTTGTGAATTACAAGTGAGCTACAAAGAGCCAGAAGGTGGCATAACAAGTCGTTGGCAGATAAGAGCAAGGAAAACCTGACAGCTTTCTATACGGAAATCAGGAATAAAGGCATGACGAGAGAAAGCTGAGGGACAAACATGTATACTTGTAGCAAGTTGTGAGTGCGGTCACAAGAACGCGCCAAATGAATAATTTTCGTCAGCATTCCAACTCGGAAAAGACAATATTGTCGAGGAGAATACTCAGATACAAGATATTCGATTAGACAAGATTGAGGTTCACACGGAGGAGGTGTTCGCAATTGTGGAAAGTGTGAAGATAGAATAATCCCTTGGGCTGGATGGGATTTATCATCGGATTCTCTGGGAAGTTAGGGAGGAGATTGCAGAGCCTTTTGCTTTGATCTTATTGTCGTTATTATCTACAGGACGAGTGCAAGAAGGCTGGAGGATAGCAAATACGGTCCCATTATTCAAGAAGGGGAGTCGAGACAACCCTGGTAATCATAGACCAGTGAGCCTTACTTTGGCTAAAATAGTTAAAACATTGGAAAGATTATGACAGGAAGGATATCTAACCATCAAGAGAGAATCAAGCTGATTAATGATAGTCAACATGGTTTTGTGAAGGGTAGTTCGTGCCTCACAAACCTTATTGAGCTCTTTCAAATGGGAACCAAACAGGTGGATGATAGTAAAGCGGTTGTTGTGGTGTATATGGGTATCAATAAGGCAATTGATAAGTTTCCCAATGGTAGGCTATTTCACAAAATATGGAGGCATGGGGTAATGTTAATTTAATGTGTTTGGATCAGAAATTAGCTAGCTGAAAGAGGGCAGAGGGTGGTGGATGATAGAAAATTTTCATTCTGGAGTAGAGATAATCATGGCGTAGCAGAATGATCTGTTTTGGAGACTTTGTGGTTTGTCACTTTTATAAATGACCGCGTTGAGTGTGTTGCAGAAAGGTTTCGTAAATTTGCGGATGACACTAAGGTCAATGGAGGTGTAGACTGTACCGAATGATGTTGCAGGTTACAGAGGGACATAGCTAATCTCCAGAGCTGAGCTGAGAGATGGCAAATGGAGTTGAATGTGGAAAAGTGTGAGATCATTCACTTTGGAAGGAGCAGAGGTAATAAAGAGAACTGGGAGCATGGTAAGATTCTTGGTGAGCATAAATGAGCATAGAGATCTTGTTGTCCACATACAAGGATCCCTGAAAGTTGCCATCCAGGTTGATAGGTTTGTTAAGACGGCATTCGGTGTGTTAGCTTTTATTGGGACAGGGATTGAGTTTCGGATCCGCGAGGTCATGTTCCGCCTGTACAAAACTTTCGCGCAGCCACACTTGGAGTAGTGCGTACAGCTGTTGGCACCACATTATTGGAAGAATATGAAAGCTTTGGAAAGGTTTAAGAGGAGATTTATGAGGGTGCTGATTGGTATGGAGTCTAAAGAAGAAAGGCTGCGGGAATTGAAGCTGTCTTAACTAGAGAGAAGAAGTTTGGGAGGTGACTTAATTAAAACATATAAGATAATCAGAAGTTTAGATAGTGTGGACATTGAGAGCATATTTTGTCAGATGCTGATGGCTCACACGAGGGGACATAACTTTAAACTGAGGGATGATAGGTATAAGACAAGTGACAGATGTAGTTTCTTTACTCAGAGTATAGAAGGTGCGTGGAACACACAGCCGGAAATAGCTGTAGATTCGCCATCTTGAAATGGTCATTGGATACACATACGGATGAAAATGAAATAGTTGAGAATGGAAAGGCGTTAGATTGGTTCCACAGGTCGACAAAACATCGAGGGCTGAATGCCCTGCACTGCACGCTCTGTCCTACCGTTCCATGCTCTGCACTTGAATGACCCAGATCTGAAAAAAAATGTCGGTCTGATATCCCTGGAATCATTTAGAATGTTTTTGGATTTCCTTGATCTTACCTACCAAAGACTCCTTATGTCCCTTCCTGGATTTTCTCAGCTCTCTCCTTATGTCCTTCCTGCCTGCCTTGTTCCTGTCAAGCGCCCTAGCAGAGCCTTCACGTCTCATCTTTACTAGATTTTGTGGCATTTGAGAAAGACTTAGGATGGGGCCTAGCTCTACAGAATTCAAACTTTGCGACAGATACTCAATAAGTCTGAATTAGTGTTGCTGGAAAAGCACAGCAGGGCAGGCAGCATCCGTGGAGCAGGAAAATCGACGTTTCGAGCAAAAGCCCATCATCAGGAGCTGAACAAGTCTGCACACGTGCAATGCAGTGGGTGAACTATATCAGTTTTGGCATATTTGTGTCGCGCAGATATTCGGTGCTTGGAAAGTAAGACAGAAACTGGGGAAATGTGACATTGTCTCCGGGATTCACTGCAAGCAGTCTCTGGAATTTGCAATTTAATCAACTTTAAAAAACTCCTCCATTTACTACCTCTGTAAGGAAAATTCATATTGTGATGATACATTAATATGGGACAGAAATCAGCTTTTGATTCATTGCACTTTGTGACTGAAATTTGGAAATAAGTAACAGAACAGAAGCTTTCTGTGTTTCTGCTACCAAATTAACATATGATCGTTTAATTTATCTTGTCTTCGGTGTAACATCCACAAAGCATCAATTCACATGTCACATTGTTTCAATTCTCCTAACAATTCACCAGACTCGCCATATTTAAACCAGTGCAAGTAGAGAATGGGATTACATCGAGAATAGAGTTCTCTCTACTCTGCAGCTTTTGAAATTCCCAGGACACCCACCTTCAGCGTGGGTTAGATATTGGTAAAATCACCGACTTCCCCCATCCTGAGCTCATCACATGCACTCAGGGCAGCAAAGTCACTGGGTTAAATCAGCGTATGTGCCCCTCTCACATTTTCAATCTAGACCTCACCGGAACATGTGGAGAATGAAGTCAGATGCAAAGTAAAGAACTGCCTAGACTACCCCTATAAAGCACTTCCTGGACAGTTGCAGCAACGTACAGCGGTTTCTACACTGTTTCGATTATACGCTCCTAATATAGGCAGAGCGCTGGGATAGGATTAAAGTTAAGCAGCACTGCAAGCAGTGCAGATGCTCCCTCCAAATTACACAGAGATATTTATAAATCTGGAAAACGGGAAGAAACTGTTCGAAGGAAGAACGATCCTGGACTTGAGGGGATAAATTCTGACGAGAGATTGCACAAAAGCTTCCACTCAAATTGAATAGACTCGGGGGAGATCTAATCAAAACCTTCAAGATATCAACTGGATGAGACATGTTCCACCAAGATAAAGAATGCCTACAGGTTGCAGATTGTAGAACGAGATGGAGCAGAGCCTGAGCCTGAATGCCCAGAGACCTCAGGAGAGATTTAAGAAGTGCTTTGAGTTACAAGGTGTGAGAGAGATTTGGAATCTTCTGCCATAAACAGCGAAGATGCCGTGTCTGCTGTTCAGTTTAATTCTCGGACAGATATGTTTTTAGTCAATGAATGTCATGAGGGGTATGGGCCAAAGGAAGGGACATGGAGTGAGGGGACGCATCAGCCATGACCACATCGAATGATAGAGCAGGCTAAAAGGCAGAATGGCTTAGCATAGTTCTTATGTTCCAAAGTTAATATCCCCCGACACTGTCCCCATCAATCACTTTCTGGTTAGGGACAGGATAGAGTTGGATATACTGTAAGGCTATCTTTAATGTATTCCCAACAACCCCCACACTATGGCCAGCACAGCGTTAGATGCAGAGGAAGCACCACTCCATACTGTAGCCATTTATAAATCCCCAAACAGGTAAAGCCTGGAGTTTTATACAGCTGAAATCCCAATACATGTTTTTAAAGGCATGGATAACCTGACAAGTTTAATTAATACGGTGTTAAAGACTGGGATTTCATCGACGATATCAACGATTTCATGTATTGAAGACACACCTCCCTCCGGCACTGAGTGGCTTCTGTACTGCATACTGACCTTAAATCAGATGCTGTGCTCGGTAGCAGGACATGCCACAAGGAATGAGGACGACCATGTGTATTCCATAACACAACGGGAAGTGTGTTCCTGTTTGAAATCGAATTGAGGACGAAGATGTTGTAGATAAGGGACAAAGGAAGAAATGAGGGGTGAGATAACAGTTCAGCTCTTTTTGGTGTCTCGTAGTGTTGTCCAATATGGAAACAGACACTCTTTTCCAACTCATCCATGCTGACCAGATATCCCAAGTACATTTAGTCCCTGGTTCTATACCCATTCAGACGTTCAATAAATGTTCTAAATGTACCAGCCTTCGCCACTTCCTCTGGCAGCTCATTCCATATACACATCATGTACTGCGTTAAAAAAAACATTACCCCTTAAGTGCCTATGAATTCCCCCCCCCCTCACCCTAAAGCCATTGCCTCGATTACTGGATTCCCCAGGCCATGTAAAATACAATCTTAATTACCCTCTCCAAGGCACGCATGATATTATAAATAAAAAAGAAATGCCCTCCTCTGAGACAATTGTTACAGGGAAAACAGCCCCAGGCAGTTCTGTGTCTCACTATCCCTTAAACCCTCTGATGATGACATTATTGTGAATCTTTTCTGAACGCTTTCGAGTTTCATTACATCCTTCTTAAAGGAGGGAGACCAGAATTCTATGTAATATTCATAAATTGGCCGAACCAATACCCTGTACAGCCGCAACAGGACCTTACAACTCTTATTCTCAATGCACTGAAAAGTAAAGACAAGAAAAAGAAACGCCTTCTTCTCTGTCCTATCTACCTGAAAATACACTTTTAAGGAACTATAATCCTACACTACAAGGTCTCGTTGTTCAGCAACACACCCACATGAACACACCATTACCTGCATATATCTTGCACTGATTTGCCTTTCCAAAATACAGCACATCACATTTATCCAAATTAAACTTTATCTGCCACTCCTCCGCCCACTGGTCCAACTGATCAAGTTCCTATTGCACTCTGAGATAACGTTCTTCGCTGTCCACGGCATCTCCAGTTTTGGGGACAGCTGTAAACTTACTAACAGTAACTCCTGTGCTCACTTCCAAATCATTTTAAAAACTAACGAAAAGCAGTGGACCCACTGCCGATTCCTTATAGCAAAACATTGGTCAGAGGCCTCCAGCCTGGAAAACAAACAACCAACATCACCGCCTCTCTTTTACCTTGGAGCCAGTTCAGGATCGAAATAGCCAGTTATCCCTGTACTCCATGTGATCTAACCATGCTAATCACTCTCCAATATGAAATATTACAAATGCATTACGAAAGACACCAAAGATCACGCCCACCATTCTGCCCTCATCATTCATCTTCACAAAAATTCAATCACGTTAGTGAGACTTGACTTCTCAAGCATTAAGCAGTGTTGACAATCCCTAATCAATCTTTGTCATTCCAAATACTTGCATATCTTCTCCCTCGGGATTCCTTCCAAAAATTAGCCCATCACTGATATTAGCTTTTTTTTGGTCTGCAGTTCCTTCCGTCCTTTCTCAAATAGTGACACCACTTCGGTAAACAGCCAGTCATGCGGCACGTCACCTCTGACTATTGATGAAGGAAAGATCTCAGCAAAGTGCACAGTAATCATTTCTCCAACTTCCCACAGAGATCGAGAGTATTCCTGATAAAGTCTTGGGATTTATCTGCCGATATTCATTTTAAGACATCCAGCACCTGATCCCTTCTTATATGGACGTTTGTCAAGACATCACCATCCATTTCCCCACCTTCCATTTTCTTCTTCATAGTAAACACTAATGTAAAATACTCGTTTAGAATATCCCCACCTCCTCCTGCTCCATTCATCGGCTGCATTGCTGACATTTAAGGGATCCTACTCTCTCCCTAGTTAGCCTTTTGTCCTTCTTTTATTTATAACATGCACTTGGATTCTCATTAATCCTATTTGCCAAAGTTATCTCATGTCCACTTTTCACTCTCCTGATTCCCCACTCAAGTAGATTCCGACTACCTGTATACTCTGCTAATGATTCACTTGATCTCTGCTGTCGAAACCTGACATATGCTTCCTTCTTTGTCTTAACCACAACCTCATTTTCTCTAGTGATCCAGTATTCCCTTTTCAGACTAGCAATGTCCTTCACCCGAACAGGAACATACTGTCTCTGGATTATCATTATCGCATTTTTGAAGGCTTCTCATTTTCCAACTGTTGCTTCACTGACGAATATTCGCACCCTGTCAGCTTCGGAAAATTCTTTCCTAATATCTTCAAAATTTGCGTTCGTCTCCTTTAGAACATTATGTTTTAGAACTGATCTATATTTTACCATCATTGTTTGAAAACAATATAGTTATGGCCTGCTCCCCCACCGACACCTCAGTGACCAGCTCTGCATAGTTTACCAGGCGTAAGTTAAGTTATTCACTGTCTCTAGTCGGGACATCCACGTAATTTATTAGAACGTTTTCTTACACACACTTGACACATTCCTTTCCGTCTAAACCCTTAAAACTATGGCAATTTTAGTTTATGTTTGCAAGGTTAAAATCCCCTACCACGACCATTGTATTATTCTTTCAGATAACTACGATCCCCTTGCAAGATTGTTTATCAATTTCCAGTTGATTATTGTATGGTATGTAGTACAATCCCGATAAGGTAATCATTCCTTTCTCAGTTCTAGCTCTACATCCCTTAATGTCTTACCAGCTGCATCATCCTTAGGTACATAGAACATCAAACGTTACGTTCTCTTTGTCCCGCGATGTTGCGCCGACCTGTGGAATCACTCTGAAGCTCATCTAACCTACAGTATTCCATTCGCGTGCATATGCCTATTCCAATGTCAATTTAAATGCCGTTAAAGTTGGCGAGTCTACCACTGTTGCAGACAGTGCGCTCCGTACCAGTATTACTCTCTGAGTAAAGAAACTACCTCTGATGTTCTTCCTCTATCTATAACCCATCAAATTAAAGCTACATCACCTCGTGTTAGCCATTACCATCAGAGGAAATAGGCTCTCACTGTCCAACCTACCCAAATGTCTGATTTCATTAATATGTATCAATTTGGTCGCATCTCAATCTTTTTCTCTGCAACGAAAACACCCTCAGATCTCTCAACCATTTCACGTAATACCTTCCCTCCACAACTGGCAACATCCTGGCAAATCCCCTCTGAAACATTTCCAAATCATCCACATCCTTGCTGTAATGTGGTGACCAGAACTGTACGCAAAAATCCAAATGTGGTTGTACCATTATTGTTTTTGACCTCATGGGTCCGAAACTCAATCCCTCGATCAATAACAGCTAACAAACTGTATGCCTTCTTACTCTCCTCTCAAACTTGGCGGTAATTTTCAAGGATCTTAAGTCCCTTTCACCAAAATCTCTCTTCTCATCTACACTACCAAGAATCTTACTGTGGGATATAGGTAAATTAATGTTACTTCTGCAATTCTGCAATTATAATTGATTATATAAAAATAAATGAACTCACATCAGTGTGTAACTGTTTCAGCCAGGAGCTGAATCATCAAGAATGGAAACTATGTGAAGGAAATGCATCATTGTTTTTGTTTTGTATTAGCTAAAATTGTATGCAATAAAGAAACGGGACTGCAAAACAATGGTAGAAATACAGGCACTAGATAAAATGCTGTGAAGAGAGGCAGTTAAACGAGATATGCCTGGATAAACAGTTCGTATAAACAACTGTTTCCCACTTTTACAGAAAGACAGGAACAAACATCAATTAAAAGGACTTAGTGATAAAATGCTGTGAGGGACAGCACAGATGGAGGGAGCAGATAATGGTAAGCAAAGGATGGGATGAGGGCACATGGCCTTGTGAGGTCAGAAATAAGCATTCTGTCGCAGACAAGGCCGGGTAAGACAAGAGATAAACAGGCGTAATGGGTACCGGTCTTAGGGAAGTGAAGGATGGAAACGGGGGCGGGAGAGTCGGGGGAAATATGAAATAAGAAAAGAAGTGTCAGAACCAAATTATATAAATATCGAGTATTTGTTGTATTCAGTGTGTTTTGTCCCTGCCTTGTGGTCATCACACCCACTTGCAAGTGTGAAATAAATGACACTATTGATTCCGATCTTGTCTCGGACTGAAATTATTGAAGTGAGTGAGCTTTGTTTCTCACATTACCACTAGCCCAGTACTCTGTATTCCTGTTACTTCTTCCAAATTGAATCAACTCACACTTTTCCACACTCAACTTCATTTGCCAACTGTCTGCCCAACTATGCAGCTTATCTATATCTCTCTGTAACATACAACATCCTTCACCACGATCCACAACTCGACCAACCTCAGTGTCATCCGCAAATTTACTAACCCACACTTCGATGCTCTCTTTCACGCCTTTAATAAAAATGTAAAACAGTGGCCCGAAAACAGATCCTTGCCGAACGCCACGAATAACCAAGGTCCAGGATGAATATTTCCCATCAACTGTCACCTTCTGCCTTCTTTAAGCTAGCTAATTTCTCATCCAAACTGCTAAATCATCCTCAATCCCATGTCTCCATATTTGTGCAATAGCCTACAGTGGGAAACTTATCAAACACTTTCCTGAAATCCATATCTACGATATCAACCGCTTTACCACCATCCACCTGCTTGGTCACATTCTCAAAGAACTCACTAAAACACGTGAGGCACGACCTACCCTTCCCAAAACCGTGTTAACTATCCCAAATGAACTTATTCATCTCTCGATGATTATAAATCCCGTCTCGAACAACCCTTTCCAAACTTTGCTGATAACCGAATTGAGGCTCATAAGTCTATAATTTCCAAAGTTGTCTCTACTCCCCTTTTTGAACAACGGGCCAAAATTTGATATCCTCCTGTCTTCTGGTACGAATCCTGCAGACAATGACGATATAAAAATTAAACCCAAAGGCTGGGCAATCTGCTCCTTGACTTCCCTGAGAATCCACGATAAATCCTATCCAGCCCAGGGGACTTATCTATTTTCATAGTTTCCTCAACTGCTAACACATCCTCCTTATGCACCGCAATCCCATCTAGTCTAGTAGCTTGTATTTCATATTATCCACGCGCACATTGTTTTTTTCTAGTGTGAATATTTACGAAACATGTTCATTTAGAGCTTAATCTATCTCCTCTGACTCCATGCACCACTTTGCACTACTATGCTACATTAGCCCTAATCTAACCCTAGTCATTCTTTTATTCGTGATGATGCTATTGAAAGCCTGGGGGGTTCACTTGCTCTGCCAATGAATTCTCATGTCCCGTACCTGTTCTTCTTCGATCTATATTTGGATGTAATTCTATCCCTTACCAAAAATGATACCCCCGTCCTCTTTTGTTCCATTTTCTTACTATGCCTTAGGGTTCACCTGCTTTCTATTTTTAGCTTCTGCTTGAGGAAACATCTTTGGGACACGCGCACGAACCAACCATACCGTCCTGTGGCCCAAAATTTCAACTCCCCCTCCCACTCAGTCGAGGACATGGAGGTCCTGGGGCTATTTCAACGCCACTCCCTCACTCCCCGACGCCTGGAGGAAGAACGCCTCATTTTCCACCTCGGAAAACTTCCACGGCAGGGCATCAATGTGGACTTCACCAGTTTTCTCATTTCCCCTTCCCCCATCTCACCCCAGTTCCCAACTTCCAGCTCAGCACCGTCCCTATGACCTGTGCGACTGGCTAATCTTCTTTTCCACCTGTCCACTCCAGCCTCCTCCCTGATCTTTCACCTTCAACCCCACCCTCACTCAACTATTGTACTCGATGCTATATTCTCCCCACCCTCCTCTCATTTATCTCTCCACCCTTCAGGCAATTTGCCTGTATTCCTGATGAAGGACTCTTGACGAAAACGTCGATTTGACCGCTCCTCGGACTGCTTTGCTTTTCCAGCACCACGGTATTCCAGAATCTGATTTCCAGTATCTGCAGTCACTGTTTTTACCTTTGAGCGGATTGTGCACGCTGTCCGAGATATTCTTGATCAGGGCACTGAGGAGGCAACAAGCCATTCTCGCGGTCCCCTGCAGAATGTTTGTACCACTGAATTTAGAGATACCTATCACAACCAGTCGCTTGGAACCTGACATTCTCCGTTACATTAAAGGCTGGCTTGGTGACAGAAACTTGACTGCTGGTGCTACGTGCATCTGAGATCCCTCTCGAGTACATCCCAAGCAGCATACTTGTTTGAGATGGGGATAGCCACCAGAACCTCCAGCACTACCTGTCTCTTCATCCTGTCTTTAATAGACGTAACCCATCTACATGACTGTATCTGCGGATTTTCTCCCTTCCTGTAAATGCTGTGCTCCGATAAATTCTTCACTGCCTCTAACTGCCGTTCCAGCTGATCAAAATATACACATTGAATTCATAACCAAACAATCTTACTGCCAACATACTCAACAGTATCATGAAAACTCTCCCTACCCCCGCAAATCTGAGAAAGAGTACATTACTCTCCTAAAGGCAATCTATGAACCTGAACAATCTAAAGGTGCAAGAAATAGCATAGTCTTACTTCACAGTGTCAATGTTTTGCATTTTTCAATTTAATCAAGAGGCAGAACTCAATAAACATATCATCACAAAGAATCCACTCTATTCACTATTGCAGACTTCCAAAACAAGGGCAGTGAAGCTCCACTTAAAATATTTTAAAAACAATGCACTTCGCTGCTCCTGCACTGCGAACTCTCTCTCTCGCAGATTCCTTCAAGTTCACCTTGAAATTTGATTGTTGGTTAATTTTTCATAGACACACTTCCATGTCCAAAGGTACTAACCTGAAACAGCTGTGTCAAGCAGTTGTGTCTGTTTCTTTCTCCTTTCATACCTTGAGCACAAGGTTCTTGCCTTTGTGTCTCTCTCTTTTTGAAAAGTGTCATTATTATTCTAATCTTTCTTTTCCCCAAAATTTCCAAAACAACGCAACAGCTTAGAAAACAGTAATTGCTGCTCCTGGAATTTGTGAAAATGACCTTTTATAGCTAACTATCTAAAAAAAAGGATTAGATCATACAGCAACATTTTTCAGGTCCTCTGTCTCAGATTACATAAATCATGAGAAAAATAAACAAAGGAAGGAACAGATATCTGGATCAATCCGGGTGAACTGAATGGAAAAAAAGTATCCCTGGAAACACATTTATGATTTAAAAACATATTTTATACAGTATGCCATTTATTTTTCTTTGATTGGAAGATGCTCATGTTTTTGCAATTTGTCCAGCTGTGTGGATCCGAGAGTTCTTGGAGAAAGTGTTTCCCACTCTGTCCTGCAGTGAACGATGATACATTTACCAGATAGTTTATTTTTGTGTCTACTCCACTTGCTGCGCAGTGATTGCTTTGGAGATTTTTTTTCTCTGAGGCATGAATCGTTCCTCTTTTGGTTTGGGCTTTGTTGTTAGCTTTCTATATTCTGCTGCTCATTGCTATCAGCAGTATACTTTGTTCCTCTCGTCTCTTCCGTGTTGCTCCTTGTATGGAGTCATTTTTTTTCTCATTGGAAAAAACAACAAAATCCTGTTGCTTCTCCTCTTTTTCCCTTTCGTTCATTCCCCACGGGGACACCTCGTTCCATTTTCTGCTGCATCTCATGTTGGCTCTCAGTTACTTGGATTTATTAATCAATTGAATTGTTTTTATAACTGGATATTTCACGGCATACTTTAACTGATCTCTAAAGTTTTTCTGTGTCACCACATAAATAAGTGCATTTGTGCAGCAACTTAGGTCCCGCAGCATGTATGCAACTTGTTTAAAGAGATAAAAATCATCCGCGTAATAACCAACATTGAACATATATAAAACATACACAAACCAGAGAAGGATAAAATTGGCGGACATGGCAAAGAGTAAAATCACAGATTTCTTTCTGCTGTCTATCTCTTGGTCAATCTCTGTTTGTCTCTGACCCCTCAGTCCTTTACGTGCCTTAACTGCCTCAAAGATGTGTCTGACGGTCAGAATGTTGAGGAAAACAATAAAAATGAATGGCAGAAATGGTGTTAAAAATGTTGCAAAATATTTAAAACTCACCCAATGTACATTGTCATAAAAACTGCCTTTGACGTAACAAAACCATGGAATGTTTCTGACGATCCTTCCGGATTCATATATGAAATAAATGGGAATATTCTTTAAAGAGAAGAAAATGCAGATTGCTGCTAGAACTCTCATTGCTGTTTTCTCTGTGCAATACTGAGATTTCATCTGATGAATACAAATGGCTACGAATCGATCAAATGTAAAAGCAACAGTGAACCAGACAGAACAATCAACAGTTAAGAAGCTCAGGACGTTGATAACACTACAAACAGGAGTGATGTCCAGAAAAGACAGTGGATAATAATAGTAAACAAACTGAAAAAATATGATATAAAAAATAATGAACAGTAGATCAGACACTGCCATGGCTACGAGATAGCGAGTGGAACATGTTGACAGGCCACACTTGCTCCGAGATAAGAATGTAATTGCCACCAGACTAACTGTAAGATGAAAGAAAATAGGTTTGAAATGATTAATTAAATTTTCTTGATACATGTTGAATTTTAGAACTCAGGTTTCTTTTTGTTCAGTACATTGTCATGAGAACCATTACAGTAGCTTCACTCAAGTGAAATAACTTGCCCTTTCAAAAGACAAACAGAATCACATGAGCAGAAAATTAATCTCAGAAACACGACCAGGTCCTCTATACGTCTTTTTGGGGGCAGTGGAGGGGATGGTCGGGAGAAGGTATTTATTTTACTTTACAGTGTCGAGCTGTAATTTCTCATAACAAAACACTCACACAAAAAAAACACACCCGGAATCAGTGAAACAATGAAACGGTGACTCTTGATGGGCAACTGTTTCACACAGAACGTGATTTAATTTTGGAATGAACTGCCGCAAGAATTTATAAATAGGAACATCTGATGAAGGAATAAATATTTTGTAATTGCAATTCAAACAATCCAGTGATTGTCGCACTTAGAGTTTAACACACGGTCATGTTGAATAAACAGAAGCTGTGGAACAAAAATTGTGGTTGTGTGATGAGGTTGGACATCTGGCAGAGTCAGAACGTTTATCATTATCACACGAAAAGAAGATAAATGCTCTTTACTTGGAAAATTAGATCTATGAGCTCTGCCAGTAACATGAATTATGTAGACGGCCAGCAGAATCTCACGAATATGCCCGGAGTCAAAAATCTTGTTCATGATTTTCTGTATTATAATACAACATTATTTATTGTATTCTCTTTCTTTTCTGTAATCCTCTATAATTCACTTATTTATCACAGCCATAATATTGCAAGTGCTGATGGCCATTATTTATTGCATCATAATTTACTCTGATTAAATTTATTTTACTTTTTAATAATATTGCCTTAAAACTAACTGGTGCAACGTCCTGAACAAAACCTCTTCCTCCCAAGGAGGACACACATCACAAAGTAATGGACAGTGATCACTTTAAAAATCAACTACACTTAGATTATGAATAACTGATTCAAATATTGTTAATCAAAATCTTATCAGATACAGGTACGAAATAGTGTCAACAGTTGTTAGTCCTGATCCTACATTATTAACGTCTAGATAAAGAAATGTAGTAGCCATGATCCAGGCTTGCCCTCACCATGCTGGAATATCAAGAGATTTTTTAAGTAAACGTCACATGTCCATCGGAAAAATGACTGAATTGACATTGCTATTCTATTATTTTCACGATATGCGAATGAGTCACATAAATGCACTCCCAATGGAACATTTAACTTTGCAAACTTAGTACCAAATATACACATCAACGATTTATCTAATTTGCATTCAATCGCATTTACAATCTACAATGACAATTTCATCAGTGAACACATCAGAAATTAGAAATGTATTATGAAAGAAGCATTCCACATTTACAGTCAAATTATGGTCCTCGTTATGAACGTAGTCAGGTATTCACTTGAATTCGGTTCACCAAAAACAGTTAAATTCCATATTCATAGATACTCCTATGTACACGAAGCCACGGGGGTAAGTTGTTCCCCTCCAGTTAGTAATCCACACTCAGTATAATTTTTCTTTGAGTGTTGCTCCCAGTAACTGTTGGTCACTGGGGCTACTTGTTTCTCTTTGAATAGCAACACACATTCCGAATAATTCTAATTGGAAGATGCAGACATATGTACAACATGAGTGATTCCAAAACTTACCAGGAACTCCAACAACAGCAATGATGGTCTAGTAAACATTTGCGACCATTTGCCTGAGAAGCTGCATTTTATTGTTTTTGGCACTAACTCTCCCTTGCCTCAGCTGTTAATCTGTTGGAATTGGAATTGATACAGTTTCAGAAACTTTACTTTATATTGTGTGGTATGTCCACTGGGAAATTATGATGACATTTTCAACGTTTTAATTATTTTCAACAACCAGATTATCCCAACAGGTACACTTTAATGATGTGTTTCACTAAGTCAATTTGAATAGCCCAATTTCGGAATTAATTGGATCCTCTTGGGTCTCAAATGCGAATTGCAGGATGTCTTCAAACAACAAGACTTGCTTTATTTCTCTCATAATTAGTCCCAAAAATATAACTTTTTTGCACTTCTTTTCACTGAGGACACTTGTTGTTGCTGAGGCTATTCGGTCATTGAACGCCTCTCGTTGTAGAGCTCGTTGAGAGGTGTTCTACTCAACAAGTTGATATTGTTGCTTTCCTTTTAATTCACATTTGCAACTCGTTTGGCAAAATTTATCTGTGAAGGAATTCTCTGAATCAGAACCAGAATTTCGTAGTAACCATCACAACAGCTTGAAGGTACACTAGTTAATATTTCTTCAAACCAAAGACAAAAATTAGTTAGGTGCAACTTAGGTGAATTGGGCATGCTAAATTGCCCGTAGTGTTACATGAAGGGGTAAATGTATTGGAATAGGTTTAGGTGGTTGCGCTACGGTGGGTCGTTTTGGACTTGTTGGGCTGTATGGCCTGTTTGCACACTGTAAATCGTCTAATCTAATCCAGAAACAGAAACAAATTCCGAAATTTAAGTTACAAATCCTTGAATGATAACATCATTTGGGACAGACTTGACTCATCGATCCCTCATGTTTAGTAAATCGAAAATTATATTATAAATTACATGAGTCCCGTTTCAAAACTTACACCATTATCTTGATTGTCATTCAAGTCCTTTTTCAAGATGTTGAAGATTGCTAACTCAACCGACCGTCCTCTGGGTGTCATCTTCCCTTTGAACCTCGAGACTTTCAGCTATAGTATGGACAACATTGCTCTTGGATCTCCAGAGAAGGGGGGAAAAACTGCTTTAGATTCCCCCAGTACATGCCCCTCATAGTCTTATCCACTTATCTCTACTCGTAAGATGGCAACTCGACCTTATCCAGAACCTGCCTTCACAACTAAACTGCTACTCTCCCAGCAACATTTTCATGAATGTCTTTGCGCACACTGTCGAATGCAATCACATCCTTCTTATCGTAAACTGACGAGAACTGCGCACAAAACTCCAATTGTGACTGAACCAAAGTCCTCCAGATTACCGACAGGAAATCTCTGCCGGTAAAGATACCTTTTTCACTGAATCATTAACCACTTCTGCCACATTGAGGGATATTTATTTCCTCTGAGCTTCCTCGTATCCCACCACCCATTGAGTACTGTCTTGTCTTATGCCTCCTGGCAAGAAGCATCATCTCACGTTTATCAAAGTTAAATTTCATCTACCACTCACATGCCCAACTGACAAATTTGTCTGTTTCTATCTGTACCCTGAGATTATCTTCCTCACTACCATTCACCCTGTGAATATTTGTATCATCAAACTTACTTATCATCCCTAAACTTCCTCTCTGTATATCCCACCAACCAGCCTCACCGCTAACACACAGCACATGTACGCATTCAAATGTAAAGTACGCTGACATGTCTCTACTTATTACCTTCCTAACTGTAGGTAAGTATTTCCCTCTGCTGTTTTACAGTTCCTTCAAACTCAGCAAACACAATAACCCCCCTCCATGAGAATCAAAGGAGATGGCCTCATAAGTACTCACAAACAGTTCAAATAAACATAGCTGACAGTTAGAAGTAAGTTTGGAGTGCACATAGCTGGACTCAGTCGTAGAAAAGGCCAATATACAATTAATGATGCCAGAAGTTAAAGCTGTTAATGTTTATCGGATAGTGGATATAGCAAGTGATATTCAAGACATTTGGAGGATGTGGGAAGCAGAGGTGTTTAAAATGTTGACTAAAGCAAGACCACCTAAGTCTGAGGTGGACGATACAGTGATATTTGATGAATCTCAGAATGAGGTGTGAGAAAGACAGTGGCAGGAGAAAGACAGTTCTCCATAAAATGTGAGAAGTGAAGCAATGTTGTTAGGGAAGCAGGAAGTGATCCTGCATATAGAGAGAAATCCTTTCCTGCCAAAATGGTAGAGTGTCCCAGGCTCTGCACTGCATGTAGTTTGACTGGTAAATAAGGGATATCAATCTCAAGATTTCGGCAGTATGGACAGGCATGTAGAAACAATTAGGGAATGGTATAAGCTCACGACAGGGCTTTGGGAACGCAGGGATGGCAGCTATGTAAAAACACTAGTGTGCAGCAACTTGAAAGGAAGCCAAGGTAACAATCCAGCGGAGCACGCCAGTGTCAGTGGAGGAAGATGATCAATATGGTAATGAGCAATTGGACACATTACCAGGCAATTTGTGGTCGCACCATGATAAAAATGATGGGGGTGCGGGGGAGGGAAATCAGCTGGACCAGTGGAAATAAGGTTGAAAGCAGGAGCTGGTACAATTATGACGAATGAAGATATCTCAAGGGTTGGTATATCGTCGGAAATCAGCCCAGAAAATTAGTTTGCCTTCATTCAGAACCTAGTTAACTTGATGCTGCATTCTTTGAAAATGAAGCAGAGGTTTGGAGGTGTATATCATCCCTAGTCACAGGGTATGATGTAAAGAATTCATGGGACATTGACAGACAAATTAAACAAGATATGTGAAGCACCAACCTTAATTGGATTGATGTGCTGCCGCTGGCTTTACAATCTAGCTTGGAGCAGTTCAACTCAGAACTTAAGCAATATATGCAGCAGCAACCTATGATACATGAGACTAACCACCTGCTGGAAATACAAAGGGAACTGACAGCTGTCAACGAGGAAGGACCTAGTAATCCCGGGGATTGGGTATACGTGCGGGTATTTCGAAGATGCTGAAATGAGTCGAGGAGAGACAACTTTTTCAGTGATGAAGGCATCATCTCCCGCCATCGAAGTGGAAGGACGACACATATGGTACCAGCTTAATCATTGTACTAAAGCTCTCTCACTGGCACAAATTAACTCCAGCACTGAGGTAAGTGGAGTTAAGGCTGAAAAACATGGACACAGGTAGGGTACACAGGAGGCTAGTACGCCTCCACAGGGTTCTGAACAAATTACATGTGAAGTTCTTGGGAATCCTGGTCATTCCAGAAATTATACTTATGTAGATGTAGAGGGCAGTCCTCCTGGAAGCATGGACGGGGAAGACATGTGGGATGCCCCTGATAACCACCTCTCTGATGCCAGGCCTGTATAAAAAGACTTGGAGCCCATTAACTTTGCAGACCTGGACAGGAAATGCCAGGGTTATTTTGCTGACCTAGCATGGGTACGCGCCTGTGACAATCACTGGTATCTGTGGGCAAACTACACGGTCGTCGTCGTGGCTAGACAGGACTGCTTCATGGGTACTAAGTTAATCCCCTCATACTATGTTGTCCATATGCCCTTTAACTTGAGCATCTGCACTGAATGGTGTTTGCAGCTCTCTAGCCGACCTCTTTACCCGAATGATTCATCAACTTACAGGCCACCCCCTTGCCCCCATTTGGTGTCTGCGACTTCAGGTCACGACATTCTATCAGCAGGATGACGTGGGCTGGCAGCAACACCAACTTTGGTGTTGATATAGTACCCCGTGGTTCACCGGTAAGACTAATTACACGTTTCCCGAGGCTGCTTTCAGGAAACGGGAAGGGTTGAGTTTTGAAAGCTTTAAGTGAAATAGCTCCACACTAGTAGGCGACTTGATGGGTCTTTGTGGGAATACAATTCAAATGGAGGTGAACACCACATTTGGGGCAGTTTAAAATTCTCAACGTGTCCCACTGACAGATACTTACTGGCTGAGGCAAGGAAGTAGGGTTGGGCATGACGCTGCTCACTGACTGGAGTGACAGCTTTGTCAGTGTAATGCTCCGACGCAAGGTAGTTATACCACCACACGCAGCTGGACGCTACGTTACTGTCGCCGAACTAAGCGACGGTATGTCCCTGATCTGACATTTCAGATTGGTAGTATAGGACAGCCAAGAGGTATTCCTAACGATTTAAGGCCCGCAATGAGATTGCCACGGGCTGGGAAGCTCTTATCCCAATGATGGGGATTAGCAAGAATGCTGCATGGATTAATTACATTTATTACAAAAAGCCGAGAGTTATCAATTATACTGATGATGCCGTTGTGGCCTTCGGAGAACAATTGGATGCTACCACTAAAATGACATGACAAAACAGACAGGCCTTAGATTGGATACAGTAAGAAAAAGGCGGAGTTTGTGTGATATTGGGGAACATTGCTGTACCTTTATACCTAACAACACTTGCTCTGGGGGATCTTTGACTGAAGCAATGGAAAAACTAAACAATCTAAGAAGGGAGATAAAAATAAAAACAATGCAGGGTTTGGTAATCAGGCTTTTGATTGGCTGAATACTATATTAGGGTCTTGGGGAGCATGGTTTGTCAAGATTGGACTTATTGTAGGTGCGGTTTTGCTTGTTGTTGCCTTCATCTTATGTTGTGCTCTACCTTTTATGAAGTCCTTTTTAGTTCGCGTCACTGCACGGCAACTTGTGGTCATTTCAGCTACTCCAGGAAAAGCTGACTCCTCTGGTGGAACCCCACTGTTAGATGGTTATGATCTAACAACTGCCACAGTGCAAGGAATATGTCCACGTGGGGACGTCGATGATACTTCTGAAGAACATGGCGCGTGTCCAAGCTTGTGAGGGATCTTGGGTCTTTTTTCCTGTTCTGGTTATTGGAGAGCAGGATTTTGGCCCAAGGGAACTCAGGAATGGAGGAAGAATCCTTTAAGTTTCAGACTCCGGAAATTATTTTGTCCATGTTGGGATCTATATTTCTGGCATTGGGCACAAGAGAGGCTAAGCTTATTGTCTTATTTCCATGGGTGGGACCAATAGGTGTCAAAGGGGGGAATATGGAATATAAAGAACATGAAAGCATGGAAAGGGTTCAAGCATGAAGACCATTGGGATCTGTATTCTGTGGAAGGCAGCGGCAGGATGGGATAACCCATTAGTGGAACATTCTTACAACAATTAGCAGAGTAAGGTTAAGACTGAAAGATCACTGTGGCAAGATGAGATAACACAAGTAATAAAGCAAGTTTCTCTGTTAATTGTAATTATGACAGGATTGGGACGATAAATATTTGTGACATTACATTAAAATAGCTAATTAATACTTACTAGAGTGAGCTTGAGACAGGATTGTAACAGATGGAACAGTTAAATATTTATCATAATAGGTTAGTCTGCACTTGAAGATCACTGTAGTAGAGTTACCAATAAATATCTAACGGTGACATTAGAATAGCATTCAGTAGAATGTACAAGTTAGGTGATAATGGGAACTAACACCACTGGAGTATTGTGTACCTAGAGTGAGGTACTTGATTAAAGCAGTTGGACATGCTGGTAAGTTAACAGAAACATGCTAAAAAATATATATTAATCCACGGAGCATGAGTTCGATTGGCTTTCTAGAATCAGCTTTCTCGACTTCACGGTTTTTTGTTTGCAAATAAAAGGCCTACGTCTTGAAGAATTCTCTGCATCTCCTGGTGGTTCTCTATATTTTCTCCACAACAGTGTTCGACAAGGTTCCTCTATTGCTAAGCCATAGTCTGTGTAGCAAGTTTAGATCACACTGAATACAGTCTATTCAGACTCTCCCCACAGCTCAAACCCTCCAACCCTGGCAGCATCCTTGGAAATCTTTTCTGAACCCTTTCAAATATTGTTGTCAAATATCTCAATTTCATTAAGGATTTTGATAAGATTCTCCACAGTAGACTATCACAGAAAATACGGAGGCATGGGATTGAGGGTGATCTAGCAGTTTGGATCATTAATTGGCTGTAAGAAGACAGAGGGCGGTGGTTGATGGGAATTGTTACATCCTGGAGTTCAGTTGCTAGTGGTGTACTGCAAGGATCTGTTTTGATGCCACTGCTGTTGATCAGTTTTATAAATGATGTGGATGAGGGTATAGAAGAGGGTTAGTACATTTGCGGAGGCCATTAATGACGGTGGAGGTGCAGACAGTGCCAAATGATATTGTAGGTTACAGTGATACGCAGATAAGCTGCAGAGCTGGGCTGAGAGGTGATAAATGCAGTTTAATTTCGAAAAGTGAGAGTTGGTCCACTTTAGAATGAGAAACAGAAATACAGAGTACTGAGCTCATGGTAAGTTTCGTGGTAGTGTGAATGAGCAGAGATATCTCCGTGTCCATGTTAGAGCCCTGAAAGTTTCCAACCAGGTTGAAGGGTTGTTGACATGGCATACGTGTGTTAGCTTTTATTAATGGAGGGATTGAGTTTTGGGGCCATGAGGTCATGTTGCAGCTGTACAAAACTCTGGTGTGTCCACACTTGGAGTACTGCGCGCAGTTCTGCTCACTGCATTATAGGAAGGATGAGGAAGCTTTGGAAATGGTGCAGAGGATATTTATCAGGATGTTGCCTGGTACGGAGGGAAGGTCTTATGAAGTAGGCTGAGGAACTTAATACAGTTTTCCTTGGAGAGAAGACGGTTAAAAGGTGACTTGACAGAGGCACATAAGATGATGAGAGGAATAGATAGGGCAGACAGTGAGAGCCTTTTTCCCTGGATGGTAATTGCTTGAACAAGGGGGCATAGTTTAAACTGAGGGGTGATACACAAAGGCCAGATATCAAAGATAGATTCTTTATTCAGAGAGTAGTCAGTGCATGGAATGCCCTGAATGCATCAGTAGAGGACTCGCCAATTTTAAATCTGCTCGATGCAGTATTCCGGTGCGGAACATTCTCTGCACCTTAATGGGTATTCTACATCTCACCTTCTGATATTAAACTCTGTATTCTCCACTGCAGCCAGCTTTTCCCGGATTTCCTGGTGTCGGCCCTGATCTGCATCATGTGCAAATATTTTACTGAAGACAAAATACTTGTGAATGTCTGGTTCAGTCCATATGTCCCTAAATGGGGAACTTTGCAAGGCAGGGATGATCTCACAATTCCCCGTGTTACTGAAACAGTGATCTAGACATGGGCTGTAGGTGGTGTAGAGAATGATACAGCCCACTGGCTGGTTATTGTGCTGGATTCCATTACTCAGCAGAGTTTGGAAAAGCTGAGCCGCGATGCGGTTCCCGTTGATCTGGGTGGGGTTCAGCAATGTAATTTCTGGGCAACTACTGCCGCTGTTCGGGAAGACAGCGAGGTCATTTCCATTTAGGGAGTTCAGGAAAATGTTCACATCGTAGGTAATGAAAGGTCGCATTGATCTGCTGGCGTTCAAGTCTACATCTCTGTTGGTCTTTCCGCACTGGAAAGCAGGTAAAGCCACTAGGAAGGCGAAGTGTTCTCTCCCATAATCGGTCACCTGGTGCCCAGCTGCTCTGCGGAAACTGGAAGTGGTAAAGTCAGGGTGTGAGTCAAGGAACAGAGTTTGGGTAAAACATTCTCTTTGCAGTGTCAGTAGGCACAGTTTGAGATGAGTTACTTGGAACAACGCCCATCATATTAAAAAAAAGTGAAATCCTTCAATTCACATTTCAAGTTATTGCATGGGAAGGTCAATGTTGAATTACTTTATATCTCCATCCCAGTGTTGTAGTAAATTCTGGGATCAGTGAGAGGTTTAAAGAGAGAATCAGGGTAATTGACAGAGAGCAGAACAATGTTACTTATTTTTGTACAAATCCTCCTGCAATGAATCAGAGAATGCCACAAGCCTTCTTGATAACTCGCTGTAACTTCAACTTACGTTACTTTGACTGATGCACTACTTGATGCCGCATGATACACGGGATGGTCTGAAATAAATAGCGACGGGGAGAGAGAAAGAGAGAGAGAGAGAGAGAGAGAGAGAGAATTAGACCTTCAGGTGCAATCAGTGGGAGCTGGAGGGAGGGAAAATCCAGGAAGAATTGTTAACCGTAAGAAATGTTTGGGGCATACAGAGACTAACTGACCAAAAGCCTTGCAGACTGACAGGAAATGGGAATAATAGCAAAGCAGGCAGAGGGAGACAAAGGGAAACTGAGAGGTGAGTGAGATGATTCAGTAAACAGTAAAAAATCTGAAAAGGATGAAAAAACAACTTGTTTAATTTATACTACAATGGGAAGATACGCACGGACACACATGTCGGCAAACAGAAAGTGTCTGTCTATCTCCTCGGTGGTGCTTGCCCAGTAATTGACCAGAAGTTCTGGTTATCTCCAATGGGTACGATTTGCAGGTGAAGATTGGAGTTTCTTTCGCGAGTTATAGGGTATAGCTAACGCATTCCCGATAAGTCTTGGAAGAGGGGGCTGGTGGAGGAGATGTGGGGGGACAGCGCTGGACAATGAGTGAGAGGGACAGCACTGTACAGTGAGAGAGAGGGACAGCCCTGGACAGTGAGAGAGAGAGGGAGTGCGGTGGAAAGTGAGAGAAGGACAGCGCTGGACAGTGAGCGAGAGGGACAGCGCAGGACAGTCAGAGAGAGGGACAGAGCTGAACAGTGAGAGGGAGGGACTGCGCGGGACAGTCAGAGAGAGGGACAGAGCTGGACAGTCAGAGAGAGGGAGCGTGCTGGACAGTGAGAGGGGGACAGCGCTGGATAGTGAGAGAGAGGGATAGCGCTGGATAGTGAGAGACAGGGACAGCGCTGGACAGTGAGAGAGAGGGACAGCGTTGGACAGTGAGAGAGTGGGACAGTGCTGGATAGTGAGAGAGAGGGATAGCACTGGACAGTGAGAGAGCGGGAGCGGGGGACAATGAGCGAGAGGGACGGCGCTCGACAGAGATAGAGAAGGACAGCGCTGGACAATGAGCGAGAGGGAGAGCGCTGGGCAGTGAGAGAGAGGGACAGCGCGGGACAGTGAGAGAGAGGGACAGCTCTGGATAGTGAGCGAGAGAGAGCGTGGGACAGTGTAAAAGAGAGAACGTGGGACAGCTAGAAAGAGTGCAGGACACCGAGCAAGAGAGCACATGGGACAGCAAGCAAGGGAGAGTGCAGGACAGGAAGCGAGAATGAGCACGGAACAGCGGGAGTGAACGCCCGGGAAGATGAGCGAGAGAGACGGTGAGACAGCAAGTGAGAGAGAAGGGGTCAGTGAGAGAGAGAGAGCGTGACAGAGAGAGACGGGACAAGAGAGAGGGGGAGACAGCAAGAGAGATGGGGAGACAGCGAGAGGAAGGGGAAGACAGCAAGACAGGGAAGACAGTGTAAGAGAGAGAGGTTGGGGGAGGTACAGATAGAGAAACAGTGGAAAGGGCATATAGAAGGAGAGACAGCGGAAGACAGAGCAAGTGCAAGACAGCAAGGTAGAAAAAGAGATGGAAAGCGAGACAGAGAGGGACAGACAGTTAGAAAGAGAGGAAGGGACAGCAATAGAAGGTGAGTGGGACATCTCATGGGAGTGAAAGAAAGAGAGACAGCCAGAGAGAAACAGAGACACGGAGAGAGAGAGAGATAGACAGAGAGAGAGAGAGAGAGAGAGAGAGAGAGAGAGAGAGAGATTGAATGAGAATGAGAGAGACACAGCAGGAGAGAAGAACAGATAGGGTGAGTGAGCCAGAGAGAGTAGTGAAAGAAATAGATATATAGAGAGAGAATGAATGAATGAGTGAGTGAGAGAGAAAGTGAGACAGAGGAAGACACAGAGATAGAGAATGGCAGAGACCGGGACCTGGCGGAAGACAGTCATAGAGGGAGAAACTGTGGGGTACAGGGAGCGACAGTGAAAGAGAGAAAGCTGGCGGGGAGAAAGGGAAAGAGATACAGATAGTGAGATGTAGATAGAGGTAGACAGACAGAAAGAGATAGCAAAAGAGAGAAGGAAAGAGACATACACAGAGAGAAAGATGTGCAGAGAGGGTGACAGTGAGTGAGAGAGACCCGGATAGAGACAGAGTCAGAGAAGTTAAAAAAGAGCAGGAAGGAGACAGACAGACTGGCAGAGGCAGTGGGAATATCTGAGAGTCAGTGAGAGAGAGAAAGATAGTTAAGAAAGATAGAGAGCATTAGAGACAAAACTAGTAAAGAAAGACAGTGAAAGACAGCAAGACAGAGAAAGAGACACAGAGAGAGAAAAAATGTGAGAAAAAAACACAGAGAACAAGGCAGATGGATAGACAGAGTGATAATGACAGAGACAGATAGACAGACTGAGTGATATAAACAGTGAAAGAACAAGATTTAGAGTCAGCGTGTGAGAGCGCGAGATAGTGAGATGACTGAGCATCACAGAGAAGAGAGACAAGGGATGAGGGAGATTGTATCAAATGGAGACAGGCAGAGAGAGAGAGAGAGAGAGAGAGAGACAGAAAAACTCCACCAACCTGAACCACATCTTCTCTGAACTGATTATCGACTCTTCCCTTGAGCCCTCTATTGAAGTCACTGCCCCTGTTGGCCCACTCCTTCTTTTGATTTGGCCAGACACTTACATATTGGAAAACATCCATCTCGGCCAGACGATCAACAAACATGCAGACACCTCTTGCGTCAACAGGGATTGAACACAAGATGCAGAAGATAATTTCGATTGCAGTTGTATATTCCTTTCCTTCTGAAACACTCGATTTCTATAACCTGGTCCCTGGTTCCAGACTCCCCCGAATGAAATACGTTTATTCATCGTCCAAACATTCAATGGAATTAATCATGTCTATGTCAGAAGGCAAGTACTTCACCTGATGAAAGAGCTCTATGCTAATCTCTCCACTAGAGCATAACATTTCCTCATCTGATCAGCGATACTGTACACTTTACTCAAAGGCACAAGCCAGCTGACATCAGGCAACTAGACAACCTGACAGTGAAGCAATGCCTCCCCACTGCTCCTGATAATGCGACAGTCTGTATACTCAGTAGTATGGTTAGCCGCCATTTAAATCAAACATTTTAATGATTTCATCATTTGTAACAAATTTGAGTTGCAAACATGAACAAAGGCCTAAAAAGATCTAATAGTGGAATCCAGGGGAAGGTGAAGAGTGTTGTCAATAAAAGGAAGAGGTGTACAAAGCTGATGGTGGGTGGTGGGGAGCGTTTTCTGGTGCAGTGGTAATGTACTAAATGTAAAATATATATAGAAAGCCGACGTTAAATCCCGGGCCTGGAGACTCAGACCAGTTTCTAATTCAGTAAAGGGAGGGACTAACAAAATAATGTATTGTGAGAGAAAACACCATGAAATTAAACTCCTGAGAGATACAAATGTGTTTGCAACAGCTTTCAGCAGGTAAAGCAAAATGAGATCAGGAAAGTCAAATATGTGCCCTCGATTGGCAGCAGAAGAAAAGCTGCAATTGGGACAAAGTAAACAACAGAGAAATAAAGATGATATTTTTGGTCTTTCTCTCAGAGACAAAATTTCCCGAAGTTTCTCAACAATGCGACAGACATGATACTCTCGTCAAAATGAGGAGACAGACGAACTGGTCATTCATAAGCAGAAGTCGAACATAGAACATAGAAAGGTACAGCACAGAACAGGCCCTTCAGCCCACGATGTTGTGCTGAGTATTAATCCTAAACTAAAACAACATAACTTGACCTCCGCACCCCTCAATTCACTGCTGTCCATGTGCATGTCCAGCAGTAACTTAGATGTCCCTAATGACTCTGCTTTCACCACCACCGCTGGCAACGCATTCCATACATTCACAGCTCTCTGCGCAGAGAACCTACCTCGGATATCTCCTTTATACTTTCCTCTCATCAACTTAAAACGACGACCTCTCGTGCCAGCCAATCCTGCCTAGGGAATAATCTCTGGCTAGCAACTCTATCCATGCCTCTCCTTATCTTGTATACCTCAATTACTTCACCACACTTCCTCCTCCTCTCTAGAGAGAAAAATCCGAGCTGAGTCAATCTCTCTTCAGAAGACAAGCCCTCCAGTCCAGGTACCATCCTGGTAAACCTTCTTTGTACCATCGCCAAAGCCTCCACATCTTTACTATAATCGGCTGACCAGAACTGGACACAATATTACAAGTGTGGTCTCACCAGGGCTTTGTAGAGCTGCAGCAAAACCTTGCGGCTTTTAAAGTCGATTCCCATTTATGAAAACCAAATCACATTATTTTTTCTTAACAACCCTATCCAATTTGGTGTCAACTTTGAGGGAATTACCCACTTGAACAGCCAGATCCCTCTGTTCCTGCACACTGCCAAAAATCCTGTCTTTAGTCTTATGTTCAGCATAAAGTTAGACCTTTCAATATGCATCACTAAGCATTGATCCAGGTTGAAAACAAAGCTTCCATTTCTTAGCCCAGCTCTGCATCCCATCAATGTCGTGCTGCAGCCTAGTCGATACTATCAACGGCACCTCCAAACATTGTGTCGTTGGCAAATGTACTAACCTACCCCTCAACCTCCTCATCCAGGTCATTTACAAAAACTACAAAGAGGAGAGGCCAAGAACCGAGCCCTGGGGGACACCACTCACCACTGACCTCCAGGAAGCAGACCTTCCATTCACAAAAACTCTCTGCCTTCTGTCAGCCAACCAATTCTGAATCCAGTGAGCCCAATCTCCATGTATCCCATAGCTCCTGACTTTATGAATTCGACTACCATGTGGAAACCATATCAAATGCCTTGTAGTCCAGGAGAAAATAAAATAATCCTGGAACTCAGAAGATCAGCGTCTGTGAATCTGCAGATTATTGATTGTAGTGATGGTGCATAATCGGACATATGTTGCTGGTTGTCTTTCCAAATTCTGGAAACTTTGGAATCATTTCTACAGATTGTATGATGTTGGTATGGCATCAGCCCCAGTGAAATATCAGAATGTATTGAAAACGATGATGTCAGTGGACGCTTAAAAATAAGATGGCCTAATTGGATGGAGTCAACACGAGTTTATCAAGACAAACATTGTTTCACAAACTCGATAGAGCTCCGCCTTTGGAAGAATTAAATGGCAGAATACATTCAATGTAAATAGTGAGGGTTTGGTATCCCGTCTGATAGAGTGTGTAACTGGAGATAACAAACTGCGCAGCATTGAGCATAGTTTAATGGCCAGCAAACAAATAATAGGCATACATCGGCCATTCTCAGGTTAGCTTGTTGTGACGAGAATGCTTCCAGAAGGACCAGCCTTTTCACACCAAACATCCCCAATCCGCATGCATGGTTTCAATTTTGTGACTGAATGTACGATTAACAAGTTGGCTGATGATGTAAAGTGAGAATGCAAGTTTCGAGGTGAGCAAAAAAGCCAATAAATGATTAATACAAGCTAAGTGTGGAGGAATAAAAGTGTCAAAATGCAAACCAGCAAAGATATTACAGTGTAGTGCCAGAAACTAGTGTTGTCGTGTTTCAGTGAAGATGTCATTCATGGTGGGAGGGAGGAAGGCCGCACTGAATAATCTACTGCTGCTTCTAATTCCTACCATTTCAGTGTCGGTGCAGTTATCCAGCAAGATTATCCCCACAGCTCATCATGAGCTGAACACGTTGCGTCTCACTTCAAGTAAAAGACTCTTGCTGTGCCTTTTCCATCAATGCATCCGGCATGGACAGCCCTGGATTGTAGAATCAGACATGATTAAAACTGGGGCAAATACTCGGAAAGGGTGAACGTCATTTTGTGTCTTATTGATTTTACTTAATGATTATTTCATTAACGCCTGATTAACGCAGACACAGTCATTGTATGCCATTGTAATACAAATATAAACATGAGTAGCGAGCTTTCACAGAATAGTATGAATTGAAAACTAAGATTCAAATTTCGAAGATATGCATAAATCAACAAAAATGTGGAAGCAACGATCTGGTCAAATTGGAAATTAGGTATTGAAGCAATGTTTCCATGGATTATTCTCTAAGAATGAGTACTCATTTAAATTCCTACGTCATTGGGCTTATTGGGAATCATTCCACCAATTTAGTTCATGAGGGTCTTCCGCAGTTTCGACATTGAAAGCCCATTTCCAATAAATCGCATTCCCTATGGTCCTGCAAATTTATTTTCCACAAGAACCCATAAAATTAAGTTTTGAAGTCAAAGCAGGATATGATTCTACTCTCTGAATAAGATGCTTCTGGCTTGAAAAGGTACCCGAGAGATTTGACTTCAACATTTAACAATGTAAGGTTACACAGGGCCAGAGAAAGTCCAATAGATGTCCCTGGTTAAACAATTGCGTACACACGGAGAAAGAAATTTCAAGTTGGGGTATGAGAGCTTCTGCATCAGGGGGTCGTTAACATTTCACATGGTGGGTTCAAAAAACAAGCAAAAACAAAACAACATTTTGCGGACAGCATTTACCATATACATTTGAGCAATAGTTGAACATTTTTGACTAGTTTTTAAAATTAAATTTATGGGGTCGGCTATTATGTTGCTACGACTTTTGAGGGGCTGAAATCCATTGTCCATGTAACTTCAACCCATATCACGAGCAAGAAGACTGACATCTCTGCGGAGTTCCTCAGGTTGTCCTAGACCCAGCCACCTACGGCTGCTTCATGAATGAACCTCCCTCAAAAACAGGAATGTCCAAAGACGATATTAAAGTGCCCAGCATCATTCTGGATTCCTCAAATCCTGAAGCTGCCCAAGTTCGTTTGCAAAATATCTGGACAATATCCTGACTTAGATTTCAAAGCCATTTTTAAGATTTACACCAAATAAATAATAGGCAAAAAACATCTCCATTATGAAGCAATTTTACCATTGTCCCTTGATATTCAATGGTGTTCCCGTCACTTTCACCCTCACTCTCAATATCCTCGGGTTCCTATTCACCAGAAACTCAACATGACTTGGAAGCTGGGGAACTTGCTGATATAAATAGTGATGTCTTGAAAGATGTCCATATTACAGAGGTGGTGTTGCTGGAGATCTTAACATCATTAAAGGTAGATATACCCTCAGGACCTGATCAGGTAATTCCAGAACTTTTTGAGAAGCAAGGGAAGAGATTGCTGGGCATCTTCCTGAGATCATTATTGAAGAAAGATGGTAAGGAAAAGCCAGGGAAATACAGGCTGGTGAGTGTGATGTCAGTGGGTGGAAATTTATTGGAGAGGATTCTGAGGGATAGGAGTTACATGCATTTGGAAAGAGAAGGACTGCTTATGCACAGTCAACATGGTTTCATATAACGGGAATCATGTCCACTAACTTGAGATTTTGGAAGAGGTGACATAGCAAATTGGTGAAAGCAGAGCGGTCAATGCTGTCTATATGGAATTCAGTAAGGCGTTTGGCAAGGTTCCACGTGGTAGATCGGTTAGCAAGTTTAGATCACATGGGATACTGGGAGAACTCGACATTAGTTACAAAATTTCCTTCAAGGTAGGAGATAGAGAGTAGTGGAAGAGGGTTACTTTCCAGACTGGAGACCTGTGACCAGTATCAGTGCAGGTTCCACTGGTTTTTGTCATTAATAAAAATGGGTTTGATGTGAAAACAGGAGATATGGTTAGTAAGTTTCCAGATAACAGTGAAACTGTTGGTGTATTGAACAGTGAAGAAGGTTGTCTGACAGTACGACAGGACAATAGGCTGAGGAGTGGAAGAGAGCATTTAATTGAGATAAATGTGAGATGTTGCATTCTGGGGAGGCAAACCAGGGCACGACTTATACAGTTAACGATAGGGCCTTCAGCAGTGTTGCTGAAAAAAGAGACCCAGGGCACAACTGCATAGTCCCTTGATAGTGGAGTCACATGTCAACAGGATGGTGAAAAACGCATTTGGTACACCCTCCTTTATTGTCAGAGAATTGAGTATAGGAATTGGAATATCACGTTGTACAGGACATTGATGAGGCCACTGTTAGAATACTGTTATCAATTCTACTCTTCCTGCTATGGGAAAGGTATTGTTAAACTTTAGACGGTTCAGAAAAGTTTTGTAAGGATGTTGCCAGGACTGGGGGATTGAGCCATAGTGAGTGGGTGAAAAGGCTGGGCCTTTCCTCCCTGAAGCATTGCGGGCTGAGTGGTTACTTTCAGAGGTTTAGAAGGTCACGATGGGCATGGATATAGGGAATAGCCATTATCTTATTCAAAATGGAGTGGAATCCAAAACTAGATGGCACAGCTTTAAGGTGAGAATATAAAGGTTTGAAAGGCACAAGAGGTGCAACTTATGCACGCAGTGGGTGGTGTGTGTATGGAAAGAGCTGCCAGAGAAAGAGGTGGTGGTGAGTACACTTGCAACATTTAGGATTCATTTGGTGGGAGAAATGAATAGGAAGGCTTTAGAGGGATATGGGCTAAATTCAAGCAAATGGGACTAGATCAGTTTAGAAAGATTGGTCAGCATTGACGAGTTGGACTGAAGGGTCCGTTTCCATGCTGTCTAGCTTTATGAATCTATCTAGAAGGCATAAGTCATGTATGTGAATGTGATACTATCCTCCCCACTTCTCTGAATGAGCGCAGCTCCACATCACTCAAGGAGCTTTACGTCATCCAGAGCAAAGCAACCAGTTTGCTTGACATCATATTCCATAAGCATTTGCTTCATCCACCAGTGACGCTCAGTCACAGTACTGTATATTATCTGCAAGATGCACTGGAGAAATTCAAAAAAGACCCTGAGAAAGCACCTTCCATCTTGAAGGACAGCACTACATGGGAACACCACCAACTGCAAGTACCTTTCCCATTCACGCAGCATTTTGTCTTGGAAACTGAAAGCATTCCCTTCACTGTTGCATGGTCAAAGTATTGGAATTCCTTCCTACAGAACATTGTCGATCTAACAAGAACACACGGACAACAATGGTTTTTGAAGTCAGCTCACCAGTAATTTCTCAAATGCAACCGGGGACTTTAGGTTGCTCGGGCTGCAGCACCCTTATCCCATGAGGATGCAAATATAAATAATGTCATGTGTAACTGAAACAACTTCCCTCACAATGAAACATTCAACATACTTTGCTGTTTACTTGCTGTAGCTGCTGCATCGTATATTTGAGATTCATCCATCAGCACACCCGGATCTCTCTGTATTGCAGAGCATAGCAATCTCTAACCATTTGGATAGTATGCTTTTTGCCCCAAGAAGCAAAGACATTTTCACACATTCCCACATGATACTACATTCTCCATATCTTTGTCCATTAATCTCACGTCCCTGTATCCATTTATACAATTTGTTTGACCTGTTATCAATTCACTTTCTGACATCTTTGTGTTATCAGCAAGGGTAGCTACAATATCTTCAGTCCCTGCATCCAAATCGTGTGGATAAATTGAGAATAGTTGAACACCGCCCTCCTCCAGCTCCTTATGTGGTGCGTCATCATGCCTTCCTCCCAGTTTTCAAAAAAACCGACACTCACATACTCTGCCAGCGTTCCTCTTGCTATCAATCCAATCTACTTTCCATGCTAATATGTTGCCTTTCTACATTATGCACATTTACGTCTTGCAATAAGTTTTAAGTGGCATCTTATCTTCTGGAGATCTGAGTATAATACTGGTTTGCATTTTCTGTATCGACAGGACAAATTTTTTTTAGATTACTTACAGTGTGGAAGCAGGCCTTTTGGCTCAACAAGACCACACCGACCCGACAAAGAACAACTCACCCAGACCAATTCCGCTACATTTACCCCTTCACCTAACACTACGGGCAATTTAGCATGGCCAATTCACCTAACCTGCACATTTTTGAATTGTGGGAGGAAACCGGAACACCTGGAGGAAACCCACACAGACACGGGGAGAATGTGCAAACTCCCCACAGACAGTTGGCTGAGGTGGGAATTTAACCCAAGTCTCTGGCGCTGTGAAGCATCAGTGCTAACCACTAATCACTGACCCACCCTGCCCATTATTGTTCAAAATTTATTATTTCCGATAAATGATTTACACATCATATCCAAATGCCCATTATAACATCTTTAATAATAGCTTGCGATGTTGCCTTTGCCAGATATCATGTCAATTATTTTGTGTTTCTTGCTGCCTGATGCCTGCTATTTCCCATCTGAAGGAACATTCCTGGAATATAAAGAGTTCCGCAAAGTCAAAGCCAACACATCAATCATTGCACTACCTCCTTATTTTAATCTCTGAGGATGAAACACATCAGGGCCTTGGAATGTGTAAATTCAACATTTGCTCAGTATTACTCAACTGGTAATGATAACTATCTTGACTTCCTCTCTCCCTTTCTATTTCTGATCTAATATCTAATTATTGATACAACACCGGGAACACCCCCCTCCCCCGTTAATTTGAACCATCAACACAGATCAGATTTATCCCATACAGTAATCTGTGAAATTGGAGAGGCCAACAATTAGTTAAAGTAAAAAGTAACAACTTTATTTCTTAATGTACAATCGAGAATAATTAAGTATGAACTACATCTCCTATATTTACTTCCTTTTCCATCATACTAATCCGATAAAACTCAAGTAGGATTTACCAAAATGCGAATTTCAAAACCAGACAGCAGTCAAATCTTCACTTTGTAAATTTCTCTGGAAGTTTTCTTCTCCTGAGGATTTCTGTTTCACAGGTGGATGATAGATAAATGTACCTTTCAGATACCTATCCTGACGGCTATCTGCATTTGTTGTTGGCTTGGTACTTCTCCCTCAACTATTCACATTTTCCTTCTCTTATAACCAGAAAATGTCGGACATCGTCATTGGGTTTTACTGTTGACAAAGTTTCAAACTTGATTGGAATTTGGTATTTTGGGGGGCCTTAATTCCAAAGTATTTTTTGTCTCCAGGCAACCAGCTACACGAGCCGTTCTACCAAATGTGACATTGTATCTTTTTCAGGACACTTGGTACTGTTTTCGAGGAGTGTTTTCCATTTGGTCAACATTTACTTTAGTTAGTCTCTTTCTCAACCTGTTAGACTATAACCTGGTGTTCTATCTTTTGTAAATGCAAATTTATGCGGCACGGTGGCACCGTGGTTTGCACTTCTGCCTCACAGCGCCAGAGACCTGGGTTCAATTCCCACCTCAGGCGATTGACTGTGTGGAGTTTGCACATCCTCCACGTGTCTTTGTGGATTTGCTCAGGTTATCTCCCAAAATTAGGTGAATTGGCAATGGCTAAATTGCCCGTAGTGTTAGGTGCAGGGGTAAATGTAGGGGGACGTGTCTGGGTGGGTGTGCGTCGGTGTGGACTGGTTGGGCCGATGGGCCTGTTTCGACACTGTAAGTAACCTAAAAAAAATCTAATCTAAACGTACCAGAAAATTTAGCGTCATAGAGATGTATAGCACAGAAACATTTACTTCGGTCCAACTTGTCTATGCCGACCAGATATCCAAACCAAATCTAGTGCCATTTGCCAGCACTTGGCCCATATCGCTCTGAACCCTTCCTATTCATATACTCATCCAGATGCCTTTTAACTATTGCAATTATACCAGCCTCCATTTCTTCCTCTGTCAGCACATTCCATACTCACAGACCTCTGCATGAATGAATTGTCACCTACGTCCCTTTTACACTTCCCCCTCTCATCCTAAACCGATGCCCTCTAGTTTTGAACTCCCCCAACCCAAAGAAAATACCTCGTCAATTTAACCTATCCATGTCCCTTTATATTGTAAACTGCCCTGGGCTGTTTGTTATTTTCACAGAAAGTGATGAAAAATGGATGAAGCTTAATTGAAATGAAAATGCACTTCCTCAGCACGTAGGCAAACTGACTGAACTTTATCAATGCTACTCACCACCAATGCATACTACTTTTTTTTCCAGACTTTTGACTCAAGAACCTTGTCATGGGGGCAGTTTCAATGGTCAGTCATGAAGAGGGTCATCACCACTGCAGCAACATACAGAAGAATGTGATTTCCTCTGGTTAATAAAAACATACAAGGTAGGATTTATATGTTATCTAACCGTCCTTTTTATGCTCTTTCTGAACACTTAAGGAACGATTTATAAATATTTAGTTTATATTCTGCCCAATCAGCTGACCAACTACCGGTCATAGGGTCCTACAATACTGAAACAGGCCCTTTGGCCCAAACTGGTTCATGCAGACCAAAATGTCCATCCACCATTTCCCTGCCCTCGAACCATATCCTCCTAAACTTTTCCTATCCATGTCTGTAACCAAATGTCTTTTCAAGATTTTTAATGTACCCGCCTCAACCATTTCCGCTGGCAGCTCATTCCATATGTGTATCACCTACTGTGCTGACCCTCGGGTTTCCTTCTATTCATTCCTCTCTAACCGTAAACTGATGCCCTCCAGTCCTCGATTCCCCAACTCGGGGAAAAAGACTGAGTGCATTCACCCTGTCCATGCCTCTCATGATCAAATACACAACTACAAGATCCCCCATCATTCTCCTATAGTATAAAGAAACAATATCCACTCTTGCCCAATCTCTCACTATAACGCAGACCATTGCGTCCAGGCAACATGCTTGCGAATTTTTTTCTGTTTTCTATCCAGTTTAACAACATCTTTCCTGTACCAAGGTGATCAAAACTGAGACAATATCCCAAATATGGCTTCACCAAATGTCCTGTAGAACTGCAACATTACTCCCCAAATTCTGTACCCAATTCCCTGAGTGATGAAGGCCAGTGTGATAAAAACCTTCTTCACTGACCTGCCCACCTGTGACTCCACTTTCAGAGAACTGTGAACCTGAACTCCAAGACCCCTCTGTTCCACTACATTTCTTAAAGCCTACCATTCACCATGAAACTCCTATATTGATTTGACTTTCTAAAGTGCAAAGCTTCACATTCATGTCTTTTAAACTCCATTTGCCATTTTTCATTTCCTCAGCTGAGCAAGGTCCAGGAGCAACTTCTGGCAGCCTTCCTCAATGTCCACTGTACTGGCTATTTTAGTGTCTTCAGCAATCTTCCTCATCATGCCTTGTACATTCTTATCCAAATCATTGCGATAGATAACAAATGATAATGGACTCGCAGCTGCAAGCTGAGGCACTCCATTAATCACAAGCCTCTAGTCCGGCAAGCATTCTTCCACTATTACACTCTGCTTCCTACCATCAAGCCAATTTGTTTTCCAATTTGCCAGCCAGCCCTGATTCCTTGCGATCTAATGTTCCAGAGCAGCCTAGCATGTTGAACCTTATCAAAAGCCTTACTGAAATCCATATAGATTACATCTTCTGCACTGCCCTCCTCAGCCTTCCTGGTCGCTTCATCAAAGAACTGTAACAAATTTGTGAGGCATGATCTCCCACTCCCAAAGCCATGCTCCATTGAGGAAGGCCAGTGTGTTGTCCTTGGGGGTTGGGGGTAGGTAGGATTTAATTGCACGATTGGGGACAGGGATGATGGCGGGGCCCAGTCTGGTCTGTTGTCGGGGAGGAGGTTAGGGGGCTTGGTCAAGTCCTTCGACTGGTGGAGTGTTTGAGCTATGAGGAGAGGCTGAACAGACTGTATTCACTGTGATGTAACCCTGCTGCACACTTTATGGCCTAGCAGTAGAGGAACCTTGTCGAACACTGTTGTGGAGAAAATATAGAAAACCACCAGGAGACGCAGAGAGTTCTTCGAGAAGTAGGCCTTTTATTTGCAACAAAACAACCGTCACACCGAGAAAGCTGATTCGCGAAAGCCCACACAGCTTCGGCTCCGTGGATTTTTAATTTTTTTTTGATCATGTTTCTGTTAGCTTACCAGCATATCCAACAGCTTTTATCGAGTGCCTCACTCTAGCTACACAATAAACCAGTGCTGTTAGTTCCCATTGTCACCTAAGTTGTACATTCTACTTAATGTCATTCTAATGTCACCGTTAGATATTTATTGGTAACTCTGCTCCAGTGATCTTCAATTGCAGACTAACCTATCATGATAAAGAGTTCCTTTTCCATCTGTTACAATAGTCTCCTGTATCAAGCTCACTCTACTAACTATTAATTAGCTATTTTAATGTCTTGCCCTAAATATTTATAGTCCCAAACCAGTCATAATTACATTTAATAAAGAAACTTGCTTTATTACTTGTGTTATCTCATCTTGCCGTCGTGACCTTTCAGCCTTAACCTTACTCTTCTAATTGGTGGAAGAATGCTCCACTATAGTTATCCCATCATGCCCCTGCCATCCACAGAATACAGATCCCAGTGGTCTTCATGCTTTGTCCCTTCTCATGCTTTCATGTTCTTTATTTTCCATAATCCCCTCCCCCAACCCCCGCCATTCAGACCTACTGCTTTCACCCATGGAAAGAAGACAATGGACTTAGCCTCTCTGGTGCCCAATACCAGAAATATAGATCCCAACATGGACAAAATAATTTTCGGAGTCATTACCTAAAGGGTTCTTCCTCCATTCCTGAGGTCCCTTGGGCCAAAACCCTGCTCTCCAATAACCAGAACAGGAAAAAAGACCCAAGTTCCCTCACAATCTTGGACCCGCACTGCATTCTTGAGAAGTAACATCGACGTCCCCACGTGGACATATTCCTTGTACTGTGGCAGTTGTTAGATCATAACCATCGAACAGCGGGGTTCCAACAGAGGAATAAGCTTTTCCTGGGGTAGCTGAAATGACCACAAGTTGCGGTGCAGTGACATGAACTAAAAAGGACTTCATGAAAGGTAGAGCACAACAAATGATGCAGACAACAACAAGCAAAACTGCACCTACAGTAAGTCCAATCTTGACAAACCATGCTCCCCAAGACCCTAATATAATATTCAGCCAATCAAAAGCCTGATGACCAAACCCTGCATTTTTTTTATTTTTATCTCCCTTCTTAGATTGTTTAGTTTTTCCATAGCTTCAGTCAAAGATCCCCCAGGGCGAGTGTTAGATATAAAGGCACAGCAATGTTCCCCAAACATCACACAAACTCCGCCTTTTTCTTCCTGTGTCCAATCTAAGGCCTGTCTGTTTTGTCATGTCATTTTAGTGGTAGCATCCAATTGTTCTCGGAAGGGCACAACGGCATCATCAGTATAATTGATAAATCTCTGCTTTTTGTAACAAATGTAATTAATTCATTCAGCATTCTTGCTAATCTCCATCATTGGGAGAAGTGCTTCCCAGCCCGCGACAATCTAATTGCGGACCTTAAACTCGTTCGGAATACCTCTTGGCTGTCCTATACTATCAATATGAATTCTCGGATTAGGGACATAGCGTCGCTTAGTTCGGTGACTGTAATGTAGCGTCAAGCTGCGTGTCTTGGTATAACTACCTTGAGTCTGAGCATTACACGGGCAAAGCTGCCACTCCAGTCAGTGGGCAGCGTCATGCACCACCCTTCTTTCTTACCTCCCAGGCAGTACGTATCTGCCAGTGGGTCACGTTGAGAATTTAAAACAGCCCCAAATGTGTTGTCCACCTCCATTTGAATCGTATTCCCACAAAGACCCATAAAGTAGCCTACTAGTGTGGAGTCATTTCATTTAAAGCTTTCAAAACTCAACCCTTCTCGTTTCCTGAAAGCAGCCTCGGGAAACGTGTCATTAGTCTTATCGGTGAACCACGGGGTACTATATCAACACCAAAGATGGAGTTGCTGCCAGCCCACGTCATCCTACTGATAGTATATAGTGGCCTGAAGTAGCAGGCACCAAAATGAGGCAAGGGGATTGCCTGTAAGTTGATGAATCATTCAGGTAAAGGGATAGGCTGGAGTGCAGCAAACACCATTCAGTGCAGATGCTCAAGTTAAAGGGCATATGGACAACACAGTATGAGGGGGTTAACTTAGTACACAAGAAGCAGTCCTGTCTCGCCATTACTACGACCGTGTAGTTTGCCCATTGATACCAGTGATTGCCACGGGCGCGTACCCATGCTAGGGCAGCAAAATAACCCTGGCATTACCAGTCCAGGTCTGCAAAGTTAATGGTCTCCAAGTCTGATTGCGTAGGCCTGGCATCATAAAGGTGGTTATCAGGGGCATCCCCCATGTCTTCCCCATCCATGCTGCCAGGAGGACTGCCCTCGACATCTCCATAAGTATCATTTCTGGAATGACCAGGATTCCCAAGAACTTCACATGTAATTTGTTCAGATCCCTGTGGAGGCGTACTAGCCTCCTGTGTGCCCTACCTGTGTCCATGTTTTTCAGCCCGAACTTCACTTACCTCAGTGTGAGAGTTAATTTGTGCCAGTGAGAGAGCTTTAGTACAATGATTAAGTTGGTACCGTATGTGTCGTCCTTCCACTTCGATGATGGTAGGTGATGCCTTCATCACTAAGACAGTTCTCTCTCCTCGACTCATTTCAGCATCTTCGAAGTACCCGCATGTATACCCAATCCCCGGGCTTACTAGGTCCTTCCTCTTTGACAGCTGTCAGTTCCCTTTGTATTTCCAGCAGGTGGTTAGTCTCATGTATCATAGGTTGCTGCTGCATATATTGCTTAAGTTCTGAGTTGAACTGCTCCAAGCTAGATTGTAAAGCCAGCGGCAGCACATCAATCCAATTAAGGTTGGTGCTTCACAGATCTTGTTTAATTTGTCTGTCAATGTCCCATGAATTCTTTACACCATACCCTGTGACTAGGGATGATATACACCTCCAAACCTCTGCTTCATTTTCAAAGAATGCAGCATCAAGTTAACTAGGTTCTGAATGAAGGCAGATTCATTCTTTGGGCTGATTTACGATTGCATACCAACCCTTGAGATATCTTCATTCGTCATAAATGTTACTACTGTCCCAGCTCCTGCTTTCAACCTTATTTGCACTGGTTCAGCTGATTTCACTCCCCCGCCCCCCCCCACCCCCACCCCACCATCTTTATCATGTTGCGACCTCAAATTGCCTGGTAATGTATCCAATTGCTCATTACCATATTGATCACCTTCCTCCACTGTCACTGGCGTGCTCCGCTGGATTGTTACCTTGGCTTCCTTTCAAGTTGCAGCACACTAGTGTTTTTATATAGCTGCCATCCCTGCGTTCCCAAAGTCCTGTCGTGAGCTTATACCATTCCCTAAGTACTTCTACATGCCTGGCCATACTGCCTAAATCTTGAGATTGATATCCCTTATTTACCAGTAAGGCGACATGCAGTGCAGAGCCTGAGGCACTCCATCAGTTTGGCAGGAAATGATTTCTCTCTATTTGCAGGATCACCTCCTGCATCCCTAATAACATTGCTTCACTTCTCACATTTTATGGATCACTGTCTTTCTATGCCAGTGCGTTTCTAACACATTATCCTGAGATTCATCAAATATCACTGTGTCGTCCAGCTCAGACTGAGGTGGTCTTGTTTTAGTCAACATCGTAAACACCTCTGCTTCCCACATCCCCCAAATGTCTTGAATATCAGTTGCTATATCCACTATCCAAGAAGCATTAACATCTTTGACTTCTGGCATCATTAATTGTATTTTGGCATTTTCTACGACCAAGTCCTGCTATGTGCACTCCAAAATTTCTTCTAACTGTCAACTATATTTATTTGAACTGTTTGTGAGTAATTATGAGACATCTCCTTTGCTTCTCATTGAGATGGGTTAGTGTATTTGCTGAGTTTGAAGGAACTGTAAAAGAGCAGAGGGAAATACCCACAGTAAGGAAGGTAATAAGTAGAAACATGTCAGCGTACTTTACATTCAAATGTGTATATGTGCTGTGAGTTAGTGGTGAGGCTGGTTGGTGGGATAAACAGAGGGGAAGTTTAGGGATGATAAGTAAGTTTGATGACACAAATATTCACAGGGTGATTGGTAGTGAGGAAGATAATCTCAGGGTACAGGTAAAAACAGACAAATTTGTCAGCTGGGCATGTGAGTGGTAGATGAAATTTAACTTTGATAAACGTGAGATGATGCTTCTTGCCAGGAGACACAAGACAAGACAGTACTCAATGAGTGGTGGGATACTAGGAAGCTCAGAGGAAATAAAAACCCATCAATGTGGCAGAAGTGGTTAATGGTTCAGTGAAAAAGATATCATTACCAGCAGGGACTTCCTTTGGTGCTCTGGAGGACTTTGGTACAGTCACAATTGGAGTTTTGTGTGCAGATCTGGTCACTGTACGATAAGAAGGATGTGATTGCATTAGACAGGGTGCACAAAGACATTCGTGAAAGTGTTGCTGGGAGAGTAGCAGTGTAGTTGTGAAGATAGATTCTGGATAAGGTCGAGTTGCGACCTTACGAGTAAAGATAAGAGGATAAGACTATGGGGGTGCATGGATTGGGGGAATCTAAAGGAGTTTTTCCCCTTCTCTGGAGATCCAATAGCAATGTGGCCCGTTTTTTAGCTGAAAGGCTCGAGGTTCAAAGGGAAAATGACACCCAGAGGACGGTCGGTTGAGTTGGCAATCTTCAAAAGCTTTACCAAGTACTTGAATGACAATCAAGACAATGGAATAACTTTTGAAATGGGACTCGTGTACTTTATAATATAATTTTCGAGTTGCAAACACGACGGATCGATGAATCAAGTCTGTCCCATATGATGTTGTCATTCAATGAATTGTCAGTTAAAGTTCTGAATTAGTTTCTGTTTTTTAGATTAGATTAGACAATTCACAGAGTGGAAACAGGCCCTTCGGCCCAACTAGTCCACAACGATCCTCCGAAGGGCAATCCACCTACACCTATTCCAATACATTTACCCCTTCATCTCACACTATGGGCAATTTAGCATGTCCAATTCACCTACGTTGTACCTAACTAATTTTAGTCTTCGTTTGAAGAAATATAAACTAGTGGCCGTTCAAGCTGTTGTGATGGTTACTACGAAGTTCTGGTTCTGATTCAGAGAGTTCATTCACAGATAGATTTTGCCAAACGAGTTGCAAAAGTGAATTAAAAGGTAAGCAATAATATAAACATGTTGAGTAGAACACCACACAACGAACTGTACAACGAGAGGCATTGAATGACCGAATAGCCTCAGCAAGAACAAGCGTCCTGAGTGAAAAGAAGTGCCAAAAATATATTTTTGGAACTAATTGTGAGAGAAATAAAGCAAGTCTTGTTGTTTGAAGACAACCTGCAATTCACATTTGAGACCCAGAGGATCCAATTAATTCAGAACTTGGGCTATTCAACTTGACGTAGTGAAAAACATCATTAAAATATACCTGTTGGGATAAGTTGGTTGCTGAAAATGATTAAAACGTTGAAAGTGTCATCATAATTTCCCAGTGGATATACCACACAATATAAAGTAAAGTCTCTGAAACTGTATTACTTTCAATTCGAAATAATTCTCCAATTCCAACAGATTAACAGCTGCAGCAAGGGAGAGGTAGTGCCAAAAACAATAAAATGCATCTACCAAGGCAAATGGTCAAAAAGGTTTACTGCACCATCATTGCTGTTGTTGGAGTTCCAGGTAAGTATTGGAACCACTCATGTTGTACATATGTCTGCATCTTCCAATTAGAATTATTCGGAATGTGGGTTTCTATTCAAAGAGGAACAATTAACCCCAGTGCCCAGTAACTGTTACCGGGAGCATCATTCAAAGTAAAATGATACTGAGTGTCGGTTACTAAGTGGAGGGGGACACCTTGCCCCAGTGGCTTTGTGCATAGGAGTATCTATGAATTTCGAATTGAACTGTTTATGGTGAACCGAATTCAAGTGAATACCTGACTACGTTCATAACGAGGACCATAATTTGACTGTTAACGTGGAATGCTTCTTTCATAATACATTTCTAATTTCTGATGTGTTGACTGATGAGATTGTCATTGTAGATTGTAAACTGAAAATGTGTTGCTGGAAAAGCGCAGCAGGTCAGTCAGCATCCAAGGAACAGGAGATTCGACGTTTCGGGCATAAGCCCTTCTTCAGGAATGAGGAAGGGCTCATTCCTGAAGAAGGGCTTATGCCCGAAACGTCGAATCTCGTGCTCCTTGGATGCTGCCTGACCTGCTGCGCTGTTCCAGCAACACATTTTCAGCTCTGATCTCCAACATCTACAGTCCTCACTTTCTCCGCATTGTAGATTGTAAATACGATTGAATGCAAATTACATACATCGTTGATGTGTATATTTGGTACTAAGTTGTAAAGTTAAATGTTCCATTGGGGGTACATAGATGTGACTCATTCGCATATCGTGAAAATAACAGAATAGCAATGTCAATTCACTCATTTGTCCGATGGACATATCATGTTTACTTAAAAAGTCTTTTGGACTGATTGATATTCCAGCAAATTTAGGGCAAGCCTGTATCATGGCTACTACATTTCTTTATCTAGACATTAATAATGAAGGATTTGGACGAACAAGTGTTGACACTGTTTGGTACATGTATCTGATAAGATTTTGATTAACAATGTTTGAATCGGTTATTCATAATCTAAGCGCAGTTGATTTTTAAAGTGATCACTGTCCATTACTATGTGATGTGTGTCCTCCTTGGGAGGAAGAGGTTTTGTTAAGGACGTTGCACCAGTTAGTTTTAAGACAATATTATAAAAATGTAAAATAAATTTAATAGGAAAACATTCCGATGCAATAAATAATGGGCATCAGCACTTGCAATATTATGGCTGTGATAAATAATTGATTTAGAGAGGATTACAGAAAAGAAAGAGAATACAATAAAGAATGTTGCATAATAATGAAGAAAATCGTCTCCAAGATTTTTGACTTCAGGAATATTCGTGAGATTCTGCTGGCCGTCTACATAATTCATGTTACCGGCAGAGCGCATAAATCTACGTTTCCAAGTAGAGAGCATTTGTCTTCTTTTCGTGTGATAATGATAAACGTTCTGACTCTGCCATATGTCCAACCTCATCACACAAACCCAATTTTTGTTCCACAGCTTCTAATTATTCACCATAATCAGGTGTTATACTCTAAAGTGCGACAATCTCTGGATTGTTTGACTTGCAATTACAAAACATTTATTCCTTAATCAGGTGTTCCGATTTTAATAGTTTTTTTTATTAACTGAAATAATATCTCCACGTTCTTAACGTTTAAATTATAAACATATACTGACAACAGGAAGCCTTTAAGAAACTGGAGTCAATGAGATTACAACTCTCTTTATTATTACACTGCCTACGGATAAGATGGTTCTGGTACTAAAAGGACAATCATCTCAGCTGTCACACATCGATGCACGAATTCTGCAAGGTCGTGTCCTTGGCCCCGAACTCTGCAGTTGCCTCACCAATGACCTTCCCTCCACTTGTAATGTCCAAAGCAAAGATGTTTCCACAAAACTACACCACGTTTAGCACAGTTTGCAAATCCTTGTATAATGAAGACATTTGTGTCCCAAAACTTCATGATAGCATCCGGCTTGGTATGGCAATTGATAAACACCAGACAATAATAATCTTAAGCAGGAAGAATCTACCAAACACCCATTGACCTACAATGCCATACCATCCCTGAATGCTCGATGAACATCTTCGAGTTGTAAGATGGAAACGCACACTTTCAGTCCAACTCGTCAATTCAACTAAGTTCTGCATTTCATCGAATCCACATCGTGTGGAAACAGGCAGCGCCGTCCAACTAGTCTGCATCCGATCCCCCTCCGTTATCCCCTGCATTTGCAATGGCTAACGCACCTAACCTACACATCCCTGAACACCAGGGATAATTTAGCATAGTCAATCCACCTGACATGTGCATTTTTGGACTTTTGCAGGAAGGTGGTACATCTGGTAGAAACTGAAGTAAAACACGGGGAAAATGTGTAAACTTTACAACCGTTGCAGTGAGGCTGGAATCGAACCTGACTCCCTTGTACTGTGAGACAGCAGTGCAAACCACAGGATCACTGTGCCATCCAAAGACCTCCATACTTTTCCTTTTCATGTACCTGTCCAAATGCCTTCTGAATATTTCATCTGTACCGGTATTTATAAATTCCTGCGGCAGTTCATTACGAAACTAAATCACATTCTGTGTGAAACAGTTGTCCATCAAGTGTGTCTGATTCGTTGTTTTACTGATTCCGGGTGTTTTGTTAAGTGAGTGTTTTGTTATGGGAAACTACAGCTCGACAGAGTAAACTGTAAAGCAAAAAAAAACCTCCTCCCGACCCACCCCTCCACCGCCCCCAAAAAGACATATTGAGTACCTGGTCGTGTTTCTGACATTAATTTTCTGCCCATGTGATTATGTTTGTCTTTTGAGAGTGCAAATTATTTCACTTGAGAGAAGCTACTGTAATGGTTCTCATGACAGTGTACTGAACAAAAAGAAACCTGAGTTCTAAAATTCAACATGTATCGAGAAAATATAATTAATCATTTCAAATCTATTTCAAATCCATTTTCGTTCATCTTACAGTTAGCCTGGTGTCAATTGCATTCTTATCTCGGAGCAAGTGTGGCCTTTCAACATGTTCCACCCGCTATCTTGTAGCCATGGCAGTGTCTGATCTACTGTTCATTATTTTTGATATCATATTTGATGAGTTTGCTTACTATTATTATCCGCTGTCTTTTCTGGACATCACTCCTGTTTGTAGTGTTCTCCACGCCCTGAGCTGCTTAACTGTTGATTGTTCTGTGTGGTTCACTGTTGCTTTTACATTTGATCGATTTGTAGCCATTTGTATTCATCAGATGAAATCTCAGTATTGCACAGCGAAAACAGCAATGAGAGTTCTAGCAACAATCTGCATTTTCTTCTCTTTAAAGAATATTCCCAATTATTTCATATTTGAATCCGGAAGGATCATTAATAACATTCCATGGTACTGTTACAGAAAACACAGTTATTATAACAATGTACATTGGGTGAGTTTTACATATATTGAAATATTTTTAACACCATTTCTACCATTAATTTTTATTGTGTTCCTCAACATTCTGACCGTCAGACACATCTTTGAGGCCGTTAAGGCACGTAAAGGACTGAGGGGTCAGAGAAAAACAGAGAATGACCCAGAAATAGACAGCAGAAAGAAATCTGTGATTTTACTCTTTGCCATATCCACCAATTTTATCCTTCTCTGGTTTGTGTATATTTTATATATGTTCTATGTTGGCGATTACGTGGATGACTTTGATCTCTTTGAACAAGTTGCATACATGCTGCGGAACCTAAGTTGCTGCACAAATGCAGTTATTTATGTGGTGACACAGAAAAACTTTAGAGATCACTTAAAGTATGTCGTGAAATATCCAGTTATAAAAACAATTCAATTGATAAATAAATCCAAATGACTGAGAGCCAACATTAGATGCAGCAGATAACGGAACGAGGTGTCCACGTGAAGAATGAACGAAAGGACAAAAAAGGAGTAGCAACAGGATTTTGTTGTTTTTTCCAATGAGAAAGAAATGACTCCATCCATGGAGTAACACGGATGAGACTAGAGGAACAAAGTCAAAGTAAACTGCTGATAGCAATGAGCAGCAGAATATGGAAAGCCAAACAACAAAACCCAAACCAAAGAGGAATGATTCATGCTTCAGAAAAAAACATCTCCCAAGCAATCACTGCACAGCAAGTGAAGCAGACACAAAAGTAAACTATCTGGTGAATGTATCATCGTTCACTGTCGGCCAGAGTGGGAAACTCTTTCTCACAGAACTATCGGATCCACACATCTGGACAAATTACAAAAACATGATTGGTTTCCAATTAAAAAGATTGAATAGATTAAATAGTATATATATATATATATAAAATATGTTTCTAAATCATAAATGTGTTGCCAGGGATACTTTGTTGCCATTCAGTTCCCCCGGCTTTATGCAGATATCAGTTTCTTCCTTTGATTATATTTCTTATGATTCATGTAATCTGACACAGAGGCCCGGAAAAATGTTGCTGTATGATCTAATCATTTTTTTTAGGTGTTTAGATATTAAAGGTCATTTCCTCAAATTTCAGGAGCAGCAATTACTGTTTTCTAAGCTGTGGCTTTTTTTTGGACATTTTGGGGAAAAACAAATTCGAAAAAAAATGACACTTTTGAAAAAAGACAGAGATACAAAGGCAAGAACCTGGTGCTCAAGGGATTAAAGGAGAAAGAAACCGACACAACTGCTTGACACAGCTGTTTCAGGAAAGTATCTTTGGACATCGTAGTGTGTCTATGGAAAATTAACCAACAGTATAATTCCAAGGTGAACTTGACGGAACCTGCGAGACAGAGCTCGCAGTGCAGGAGCAGCTAATTGGCATAGCTTTTAAAATATTGTAAGTGGAACCTTACTGCCCTTTTTTTGGAAGCAACAGTGAATACAGTGGATTCTTTGTGGTGATACGTTGATTGAGTTCAGCCTCTTGATTAAATTTAGAAATACAAGATATTGATACTGAAGTTGTCTGGAGCAGTGCTTCATTAGAGCAGTAAGACTGTGCTATTTCTTGTACCTATAGATTGTTCAAGCGCAAAGATTGCCTTTAGGAGAGTAATGTGCCCTTCCCCTACGATGTGAGGGGTTAGGGAGAGTTTTCATGCTACTGTTGAGTATGTTGGCAGTAAGAGTGTTTGGTTATGAATTCAATCAGATTATTTTGATCAGCTGGAATGGCAGTTAGAAGCAGTGAAGAATTTACAGGAGCATAGCACTTATAGGAAGGGGGAAAATCCACAGATACAGTCATGTAGATGGGTTACGTCTATTAAAGTTAGGAAGAAGAGGCAGGTAGTGCAGGGGTTTCTGGTGGCTATCCCCATCTCAAACAAGTATGCTGCTTGCAGGATGTGGGGATATTCTAAACGAGTATTTTACATTAGTGTTTAGTATTAAGAAGAAAATGGAAGGTGGGGAAATCGATGGTGATGTCTTGAAAAATGTCCACATCAGAAGGGAGCAGGTGCTAGATGTCTTAAAATGCAGAAAGGTGGATAAATCTCAGGACTTTATCAGGTACACTCTCGATCTCTGTGGGAAGCTGGAGAAATGATTTCTGTGCACTTTGCTGAGATCTTTGCTTCATCAACAGTCAGAGGTGACGTGCCTCATGATTGGCTCTTCGCTAAAGTGGTGTCACTATTTGAGAAAGGTAGAAATGAAATGCAAGACAAAAAAAAAGCAAATATCAGCGATGGGCTAGATTTTTAAATGAATCCTGAGAGAGAAGATATGCAAGTATTTGGAATAACAAAGATTGATTCAGGATAGTCAACACTGCTTAATGCTTGAGACGTCATGTCTCACTAACTTGACTGAATTGTTTTGAGGAATTAACGGAAGATGAATGGTGAGGGCAGAACGGTGGACGTTATCTTTGGGGTCTTTCGTAATGCATTTGCAAGATTTCATATGGTAGAGTGGCTAGCATGGTCAGATCACATGGAATATAGGGATAACTGGCTATTTCGATCCCGAACTGACTCCAAGGTAAAAGAGAGGCGGTGGTGTTGGTTGTTTCTTTTCCAGACTGGAGGCCTCTGAACAATGTATTGCCATAAGGAAGCGGTGGTGTGACCACTGCTTCTCGTTACTTTTTTGAATGATTTGGAAGTGAGCAAAGGAGTTATTGTTAGGAAGCTTACAGCCGTCACCAAAACTGGAGATGCAGTGGACATCGAAGAACGTTATCTCAGAGTACAATGGGAACTTGATCATTTGGACCAGTGGGCGGAGGCGTGGCAAGTAGAGTTTAATTTGAATAAATGTGACATGCTGCATTTTGGAAAGTCAAATCAGTACAGGATATATGCAGGTAATGGTATGTTCATGGGTGTGTGTTGCTGAACGACGAGACCTTGTAGTGGACGTTCATAGTTCCTTGAAAGTGTATTTTCAGGTAGATGGGATAGAGAAGAAGGCGTTTCGTTTGTTTGCCTTTACATTTCAGTATATTGAGAATAAGAGTTGTGAGGTCCCGTTGCGGCTGTACAGGGTATTGGTTCGGCCACTTTATGAATATTACATGGAATTCTGGTCTCCCTCCTTTAAGAAGGATGTAATGAAACTTGAAAGCGCTCAGAAAAGATTCACAATAATGCTGTCATTTGTGGGTTTGAGGTATTGTGAGACACTGAACTGCCTGGAGCTGTTTTCCCTGTAACTATTGTCACAGAGGAGGGAACATTTACTTTTTAATTATAAAATTATGAGGGCCTTGGAGAGGGTAATTAAGATTGTATTTTCCATGGGCTGGGGGAATCCAGAAATAGAGGCAATGGCTTTAGGGTGAGGGGGAGGAATTCATAGCGACCTAAGGGGTATTGTTTTTTACGCAGTACATGATGTGTACATGGAATGAGCTGCCAGAGGAACATTTATTGAACGTCTGGATGGGTATATCACCAGGAAGGGTTTCGAAGGAAATGGGCCAAATGGGGCTAAATGTACTTGGGATATCTGGTCAGCATGGATGATTTGGAAAAGAGTGTCTGCTTCCATGTTGGACAACACTACGATACACCAATAAGAGAATGGCTGAACTGTGATCTAACGTCTCATTCCTTCGTTTGTCCCTTACCTACAACATCTTCGCCCTTAATTCGATTTCAAACAGTAACACACTTCCCGTTGTGTTATGGAATACGCATGGTCGTCCTCATCCCTTGTGGCATGTCCTGCTACCGAGCACAGCATCTGATTTCAGGTCAGTATGCAGGACAGAAGCCACTCAGTGCCGGGGGAAGTTATGTCTTGAATACATAAAATCGTTGATATCATCGATGAAATTCCAGTCTCTAACACCGTAATAATTAAACATGTGAATATTACATTGTGAGTTGGAATAGAGAAAGCTGAATTTTATTTTTTGTCGCATTCTGTTCCTCAATCAACATTACTTTTGGAGTGTTTCTGTAACGTGAGGCAAAACACTACAAACTTCTCAGGGGCTGATAAGAATGGGGGAATAAATGCTGAACCCAGCCAATGATGCCCACATCCCATGACCGAATGAAAAAACATTCCCTTTGTGTTCCTCGTCACTCACTGCCTCTGCAGACAAAGCAAAACATCCTCCCTTCCCTCGTCCCATGGCTCGATGACATTGGCAAAACATTCTAAAATTTGGTGTCAATATCACATGAGGTCACTGATTTGTGTACAACAAAATGGATAATAATATTTAATACTTAATAAATTGTATTGTAAATAGGTACTAGCTCCAACAACGCAGGGCTTGAGTCTGTCACTCGATTTCTCACTCACAGGCACAAACAGACACGCACACACACAGAGACACACACACACATTATATCTCTGTTAAACAATCCCTGAATGCCAGATTAATGCCGGACATCCACACGCCTGGGTCAGGCTCAAGACACACCTCCCACCCACCCACTCCCACTCCCCCGGCACTGAGTGGCTTCTGTACTGCATACTGGCCTGAAACCAGATGCTGTGCTTGGTAGCAGGACATGCCACAAGGGATGAAGACGACGACCATGTGTAACTTCAGAACAGCAATCTAACAGGGAATCAGAACAGAACAGTGCGAAGCAAACAAAGAACTTGGTGTTGAATTTGTAGAGTAATTCAGGTCTTGCTATGTGTGTGTACATGTCCGTGCGGCCTGCCATTGTGTTTGACTGTGTATGTGCATCTGAATATAAGATAATGAGAGTAGAGAGTGAATTTAACTCAGCACCTCTTGTCAGATTACACATGCCTTTAAGAACATGTATTGGGATTTCAGCTGTATAAAACCCCGTGCTTTACCTGTCGGCGGATTTGCTGATGGCTACAGTGTGGAGTGGTGATTCCTCTGCCTCTGACCCTGTGCTGGCCATACCGTGGGGGTTGTTGAGAATACATTAAAGATAGCCTTACAGTATATCTAACTCTATCCTTTCCCTAACCAGAAAGTGTTTGATGGGGACAGTGTAGGGGGATATTAACTATGGAACATAAGAACTATGCTAAGCCATTCCGCCCTGAAGCCTGATCTATCATTCGATGTGTTCATGGCTGATGTGTCCCCTCAGTCCATGTTCCCTCCTTTGGCCCACACCCCTTAATACCTTCACTGACTAAAAACATATCAGTCCGTGATTTAAACTGAACAGCAGACACGGTATCTTCGGTGTTTATGGCAGAGGATTCCAAATCTCTCTCACGCCTTGCGTCTCAAAGCACTTCTTAAATCTCTCCTGAGTCTCTGGGCATTCTGTCTCAGGCTCTGCTCCATCTCGTTCTACAATCTGTAACCAGTAGACATTCTTTCTCTTGATGAAACATGCCTCATCTAGTTGATATCTTTAAGGCTTTGATGAGATCTCCCCTGATCCTTTTCAATTTGAGTAGAAACATTTGTACAATCTCTCATCAGAATTTATCTTCTCAGGTCGAGGTTCATTCTTCCTCCAAACAGTTACTTCCCGTTTTCCAGATCTCTCAATATCCCTGTGTAATTTGGAGGGACCATCAGCAGTGTTTCCAACGCTGCGTAACTTTTATCCTATCCCAGTGCTCTGCCTATATTGGGAGCGTATTATTGACACAGTGTAGAAAGCACTTTACACTGCATTGAATACTGTGCTGCACCTGTCCAGGGAGTGCTTAATAGGGGTAGTATAGAGGGTACTTTACTTTGCATCTGACTTCATTCTCCACATGTTCGGTGAGGTCCAGACTAAAATGTGAGGGGGCACTTACTCTGATTTAACCCAGTGATGTTGCTGCCCTGAGTGTATTTGATGGGCTCAGGATGTGGGAAGTCGGTGATTTTATCAATATCTAACCCACGCTGAAAGTGCCCTGGGAATTTCAAAAGCTGCAGAGTAGAGAGAACTCTATTCTCTATGTAATCCCATTCTCTACTTGCGCTGGTTTAAATATGGCGAGTCTGGTGAATTGTGAGGAGAACTGAAACAATGTGACATGTGAATTGATGCTTTGTGGATGTTACACCGAAGACAAGATAAATATAACGATCATATGTTAATTTGGTAGTAGAAACACAGAAAGCTTCTGTTCTGTTACTTATCTTCAAATTTCAGTCAGGGCCAAAAAATACTGTCACGAAGTGCAATGAATCAAAAGCTGATTTCTGTCCCATATTAATGTATCATCACAATATGAATTTTCGTGACAGAGTTAGTAAATGGAGGAGTTCTTTGAAGGTGATGAAAATGCAAATTCAGAGACTGCTTGCAGTGAATCCCTGAGACAATGTCACATTTCCCCAGTTTTCATCTTCCTTTCCAAGCACGAAATATCTGCGCGACACAAATATGCCAAAACTGATATGGTTCACCCACTGAATAGCACGTGTACAGACTTGTTCAGCTCCTGATGATGGGCTTTTGCCCGAAACGTCGATTTTCCTGCTCCACGGATGCTGCCTGCCCTGCTGTGCTTTTCCAGCACCACTAATTCAGACTTGTTCAGTATCTGTCGCAAAGTTTGAATTCTGTCGAGCTCGGCCCCATCCTAAGTCTTTCTGAAACGCCACACAAACCAGCTTATGTAAAGATGAGACATGAAGGCTCAGCTAGGGCGCTTGAGAGTAACAAGGCAGCCAGGAAGGACATAAAGAGAGAGCTGAGAAGATCCAGGAGGGGACATTAGAAGTCTTTGGCAGGTAAGATCAAGGAAACCCGAAAGCATTCTAAATGATGCCAGGGACATCAGATTGATTTTATTAAGATCTGGGTCATTCAAGGGCAGAGCATGGATCAGTAGAACAGAGAGTGCACTCAGGCCATTCGGCCCTCGATGTTGTGCCGACCTGTGGAACCTTTCTAAAGCCTTTCCATCCACAACTATTTCATTTTCGTCCGTATGTGTATCCAATGACCATTAAAAGATGGCGAGTCGACACCTATTTTGTTCCATGCACCTATTTTCTCTGAGTAAAGAAATCACATCTCTCACTTGTCTTATACCTATCATCCCTTAGTTTAAAGTTATGTCCCCTCATGCGAGCCATCAGCATCTGAGGGAAAATGCTCTCACTGTGCACACTATCTAAACCTCTGATTATCTTATATGTTTCAACTCAGTCACCTCTCAAACTTCTTCCCTCGAGTTAAAACAGCTTCAATTCCCTCAGCCTTTCATCATTAGACGTTGCCTCCATACCATGCAGCACCTTCATAAATCTCCTCTTAAACATTTCCAAAGCTTCCATATTCTTCCAATAATGTGGTGCCCACAAATGTACGCACTACTCCAAGTGTGACTGCGCCATAGGTTTGTACAGGTGCTGCATGACCTCGATGCTCCGAAACTCAATCCCTGTACCAATAAAAGCTAACACACCGAATGCCTTCTTAACAACACTATAAACCTGGATGGCAACTTTCAGGGATATATGTATGTGGACAACAAGATCTCTATGCTCATTTATGCTCACCAAGAATCTTACCATGCTCCCAGTTCTCTTTATTACCATTGCTCCTTCCGAAGTGAATTGTCCCACACTTTTCCACATTAAACTCCATTGGCCACCTCTCAGCTCAGCTCGAGAGATTAGCTGTGTCCCTCTGTAACCTTCAACGTCATTCGGCACCGCCCACAACTCCACTGATCTTAGTGTCATCCGCAAATTAACGAAACCTTTCTGCTGCACACTCACCACGGTCATTTATAAAAATGACAAAGCACAATGTCCCCAAAACAGATTATTGTGGTACACCACGAATAACTGTATTCCAGAATGAAAATTTTCTAACAACCACCACCCTCTGCCCTCTTTGAGCCAGCTAATTTCTGATCCAAACCTATAAAATTAACTTTAGCCTCATGCCTCCGTATTTTGTATAATAGCCTACCATTGGAACCTTACCAAACGCCTTATTATATCCATATACACCACACCAACCGCTTTACCATCATCCACCTGTTTGGCCCCCTTTTGAAAGAGCTCAATAAGGTTTGTGAGGTACGAACTACCCTTCACAAAACCATGTTGACTGTCTTTAATCAGCTTTATTCTCTTTTGATGGTTAGATATCCTATCTCTCATAAACTTTCCAATATTTTAACTATTTTAGCCAAAGTAAGGCTCACTGGTCTATGATTACCAGGGTTGTCTCCACTCCCTTTCTTGAATAGGAGGACCGTATTTGCTATACTCCAGCCTTCTTACACTAGTCCGGTAGGCACGGTGGCACTGTGTGGGCGGCACGGTGGCACTGTGGTTAGCACTGCTGCTTCACAGCGCCTGAGACCCGGGTTCAATTCCCGACTCAGGCGACGAACTGTGTGGAGTTTGCACGTTCTCCCTGTGTCTGCGTGGGTTTCCTCTGGGTGCTCCGGTTTCCTCCCACAGTCCAAAGATGTGCGGGTCAGGTGAATTGGCCATGCTAAATTGCCCGTAGTGTTAGGTAAGGGGTAAATGTAGGGGTATGGGTGGGTTGCGCTTCGGCGGGTCGGTGTGGACTTGTTGGGCCGAAGGGCCTGTTTCCACACTGTAAATCTAATCTGTAAATCTAATCTAATCTAATAATAATGACAGTAAGGTCAAAGCAAAAGGCTCTGCAATCTCCTCCCTAACTTCCCAGAGAATCCTATGAGGGGAAGACAGCAAGACTTCAGACAGCAACAGTTGGTCAAGGATAGTATTACAATGACAGAAAGAACGTTTGAGAACTCGTCTATTGAGGTAATATGGACTGAGTTTAGAAGCAAGAAGTGAGAAGGTACCCGATTGGCTGTTTTCTACAGGCTTCCAAATAATTCCCCAAACGTAGAGGAAAAGAGAACAAAGATAATTTTCGATAGGAGCAAAAGTAACAGGGTAGTTGTTATGGGGCAGTTCAACTTTCGAAATATAGATTGAAAATAACATAGATGGAGTAAAGGTGGGTCCGTTTCTTTCCAGTGTGTTCAGGGTGGTTTCCTGATACACTATGTAGAAAAGCTAACAAGGGCAGAGGCTGCATTGGATTTGGTACGAGGGAACGAACCACGACAGGTGCCAGATTTTCAGGTCAGTGAGTACTTTGAGGAGAATGATCACAATGTGGTTACGGTTACTTTAGCGATGGAAAGAGCTAAGTATATAAAGCCGGGCAAGAGTTATTGTTGAGGGAAAGACAATTATGATGCGATTAGGCGAGATTTAGGATGCAGAGGATGGGGAAGGAAGTTGCAGGGATTTGGCACAGTTGAAATGTGGAGCTCATTCAAGGAGCAGCTATTGCGTGACCTTGATAAATGTGCACCTGTCAGGTAGGGCAGTGGTCGAGCCAGGGAGCCGTGGTTTACTAAAGATGTTGAATCTCTTCAAAAGAGGAAGAAGTAAGTTTGTAATAGGATCAAACGTGAAGTCTCAGTATGGGCATTTGTGAATTACAAGTTAGCCAGGAAAGGTCTCAGTGACAGAGCTACGAAGAGCCAGAAGGGTGTGTAACAAGTCGTTTGCAGATATGATCAAGGAAAACCCAAAAGCTTTCTATACATATATCAGGAATAAAGGTATGACGAGAGAAAGATTAGGGACAATCATGTATAGTTGTAGGAAGTTGTGAGTGGAGTCACAAGAACGCGCAAAATGAATAATTTTCGTCAGCATTTCCACTCGGTAAACACAATGTTGTCGAAGAGAATACTCGGATACAAGATATTAGACTAGACGAGATTGAGGTTCACAAGGAGGAGGTGATAGCAATTGTGGAAAGTGTGAAGATAGAACACTCCCCTGGGCTGGATGGGATTTATCAGAGGATTCCCTGGGAAGTTAGGGAGGAGATTGCAGAGTCTTTTGCTTTGATCTTAATGTCGTTATTCTCTCCAGGACTCGTTGCAAGAAGGCTGCAGGATAGCAAATACGGTCCCCTTATTTAAGAAGGAGAGTAGAGGGTGGTGGCTGATAGAAAAATGTTCATTCTGGAGTACAGTTACTCGTGGTGTACCACAATAATCTCTTTTGGCGAGATTGTAATAAAGAGAACTGAGTGCATGGTAAGATTATTGGTGAGCATTAATGAGCATAGAGATTTTGTTGTCCACGTACATTGATCTCTGAAAGTTCCCACCCAGGTTGATAGGGTTGGAAAGAAGACATTCGGTGTGTTAGCTTTTATTGGTGCAGGGATTGAGTTTCGGAGCCTCGAGGTCATGCTGCACCTGTACAAAACTCTGGCGAAAAAACTACAAAACTTCACCACGATCCACAACTCGACTAACCTTAGTGTCATCTGCAAATTTACTAACCCACACTTCGATGCTCTCATTCACGCCTTGTATAAAAATGAAAAACAGTGGCCCGAAATCAGATTCTTGCAGAAAGCCTCGAATAACCAAACACCAGGATGAATATTTCCCATCAATTCTCACCTTCAACCTGCTTTAAGCTTGCTAATTTCTCATCCAAACTGCTAAATCATCCTCAATCCCATGTCTCCATATTTGTGCAATAGCCTACAGTGGGAAACTTACCAAACACTTTACTGAAATTCATATCTACGATATCAACCGCTTTACCACCATCCACCTGCTTGGTCACCTTCTCAAAGAACTCACTAAAGCACGTGCAGCACGACCTCCCCTTCACAAAACTGTGTTAACTATCCCTAATGAACTTATTCATCTCTCGATGATTATACATCCTGTCTCTAACAACACTTCCCAAAACTTTGCTGACAACCGAATTCAGGCTCACAAGTCTATAATTTCCAAGGTTATCTCTACTCCCCTTTTTCAACAAGGGAACAATATTTGAAATCCTCCAGTCTTCTGGCAGCATTCCTGTAGACAATGAGGATATAAAAATCAAACCCAAAGGCTGGGCAATCTCCTCATTGACTTCCCTGAAAATCCTAGGTTAAATCCTATCCAGCCCAGGGGACTTATCTATTTTCATAGTTTCCAGAACTGCTAACGCCTCCTCCTTAAGCACCGCAATCCCATCTGGTCTAGTAGCTTGTATTTCAGTATTATCCACGCGCACATTGTTTTTTTTTTCTAGTGTGAATACTTACATGTTCATTTAGAGCTTAATCTATCTCCTCTGACTCCACGCACCACTTTGCACTCCTATGCTACATCAACCCTAATCTTACTCTAGTCATTCTTTTATTCGTGATGATGATTGCCCTCATTTGATCCATTTTCTTACTCTGCCTTAGGGTTCACCTGCTTTCTATTTTTAGCGCTCTGTTTTAGGGAACATCTCTGGGACACCCGCACGAACCAACCATAGCACCCTGTGGCCCAAAATTTCATCTCCCCCTCCCACTCAGTCGAGGACATGCAGGTCCTGGGCCATCTTCACCGCCGCTTCCTCACTACCCGACGCCTGGAGGAAGAATGACTCATCTTCCACCTCGGAACACTTCAACCCCAGGGCATCAATGTGGACTTCACCACTTTTCTCATTTCCCCTTTCCCCCACCCCACCCGAGTTCCCAACGTCCAGCTCAGCACCATCCCTCTGACCTGTGCGACTGGCCTATCTTCTTTTCCACCAGTCCACTCCAACCTCCTCCCTGACCTATCACCTTCATCACCACCCCACTCACGTATTTCCCTCTATAAAATATTCTCCTCCCCACCCCCACCCTCCTCTCATTTATCTCTCCACGCATCAGGCAATTTGCCCGTATTCCTGATGAAGGGCTTTTGCCTGAAACGTCGATTTCACTGCTCCTCGGACGCTGCCTGAACTGCTGTGCTTTTACAGCACCACGGTATTCCCGAATCTGGTTTCCAGCATCTGCAGTCATTGTTTATACCTTTAAGCGCATTGTACTCCCTGTTCGAGATATTCTTGATCCTGGCACCGGGGAGGCAACAAGCCATTCGCGCTGTCACCTGCAGAATGTTCGTACCTCTGAATTTAGAGGTTCCTATCACAACCAATCGTTTGGAACCTGACATTCTACGTTACATTAAAGCCTGGCTTGGTGACACAAACTTGACTGCTGGTGCTACATGCATCTGAGATCCATCTCGAGTACATCCCAAGCAGCATACTTGTTTGAGATGGGGACAGCCACCAGAAATTCCAGCATTACCTGCCTCTTCTTCCTAACTTTAATAGACGTAACCCATCTACATGACTGTAACTGCAAATTTTCCCCCTTCCTATAAGTGCTATGCTCCTGTAAATTCTTCACTGCCTCTAACTGCCATTCCAGCTGATCAAAATAATCTTATTGAATTCATAACCAAACAATCTTACTGCCAACATACTCAACCGTAGCATGGAAACTCTCCCTAACCCCTCACATCCGAGAGGAAGGGCACATTACTCTCCTAAAGGCAATCTTTACACCTGAACGATCTATAGTGACAAGAAATAGCACAGTCTTACTGCTCTAATAAAGCACTGCTCCAGGCAACTTCAGTATCAATATTTTTTATTTTTAAATTTAATCAAGAGGCTGAACTCAATAAACGTATCATCACAAAGAACCCGTTATGTTCACTATTGCAGACTTCCAAAAAGAGGGCAGTAAGTTTCCACTTAAAATATTTTAAAAACAATGCACTTCGCTGCTCCAGCACTGCGAGCTCTCTCTCTCGCAGATTCCTTCAAGTTCATCTTGTAATTTGACGCTTGGTTAACTTTCATCGACACACTTCAATGTCCAAAGATACTTCCCTGGATTAGCTGTGTCAGGCAGTTGTATCGGTTTATTTCTCCTGTGATAACTTGAGCACAAGGTTCTTGACTTTGTCTCTCTCTCTTTTTTTTAAGTGTCATTTTTTATTCTAATCCTTCTTTTCCCCAAAATATCCAAAAGCACTTAGAAAACAGTAATTGCTGCTCGTTGAATTTGTTAAAATGACCTCTAATAGGGAAATACCTGAAAAAAAGTTCATACAGCAACATTTTTCCGGTCCTCTGTCTCGGATTACATGAATCATGAGAAATATAAACAAAGGAAGGAACTGATATCAAGCCAGGGGAAGTGAATGGAAACAAAGTATCCCTGGAAACACATTTACGATTTCAAAACATATTTTATATATGCTATTTAATCCATGCAATCTTTTTAATTGGAAACCTATCATGTTTTTGTAATTTGTCCAGATGTGTGGATCCGAGAGTTCTGTGAGAAAGAGTTTCCCACTTTGCCCTGCAGTGAACGACGATACATTCACCAGATAGTTTATTATTGTGTCTGTTTCACTTGCTGTGCAGTGATTGCTTGGGAGATTTTTTTTCAGAGGCATGAATCATTCCTCTTTCGGTTTGAGCTTTGTTGTTTAGCTTTCTATTTTCTGCTGATCATTGCTATCAGCAGTTTACTTTGACTTTGTTCCTCTCGTCTCCTCCGCGTTGCTCCTGGGATGGAGTCATTTCTTTCTCATTGGAAACAACAACAAAATCCTGTTGCTTCTGCTTTTTTTTTCCATTTAGTTCATTCTTCACGTGGACACCTCGTTCCATTATCTGCTGCATCTCCTGTTGGCTCTCAGTCACTTGGATTTATTAATCAATTGAATTGTTTTTATAACTGGATATTTCACGGCATACTTTAACTGATCTCTAAATTTTTTCTGTGTCACCACATAAATAAGTGCATTTGTGCAGCAACTTAGATTCCGCAGCATGTATGCAACTTGTTCAAAGAGATAAAAATCATCCACGTAATAACCAGCATTGAACAGATATAAAACATACATAAACCAGAGAAGGATAAAATTGGCGGACATGGCAAAGAGTAAAATCACAGATTTCTTTCTGCTGTCTATCTCTGGGTCAATCTCTGCTTTTCTCTGACCCCTCAGCCCTTTACGTGCCTTAACGGCCTCGAAGATGTGTCTGACGTTCAGAATATTTAGGAAGACAATAAAAATGAATGGGAGACATGGTGTTAAAAATATTTCAAGATATGTAAAACTCACCCAATGTACATTATCATAAAAACTGTCTTTGATGTAACAAAACCATTGAATGTTTCTAACGTTCCTTCCGGATTCATATATGAAATAAATGGGAATATTCTTTAAAGAGAAGAAAATGCAGATTGTTGCTAGAACTCTCACTGCTGTTTTCGCTGTGCAATACTGAGATTTCATCTGATGAATACAAATGGCTACAAATCGATCAAATGTAAAAGCAACAGTGAACCAGACAGAACAATCAACAGTAAAGTAGCTCAGGACGTTGAGAACACTGCAAACAGGAGTGATGTCCAGAAAAGACAGCGGATAACAATAGTAAACAAACTCATCCAATACGATATCAAAAATAATGAACAGTAGATCAGACACTGCCATGGCTACGAGATAGCAAATGGAACATCTTGAAAGGCCACACTTGCTCCGAGATAAGAATGCAATTGCCACCAGACTAACTGTAAGATGAAACAAAATAGATTTGAAATGATTAATTGAATTTTCTAGATTAATGTTGAATTTTAGAACTCAGGTTTCTTTTTGTTCAGTACAATGTCATGAGAACCATTACAGTAGCTTCTCTCAAGTGAAGGAACTTGCACTTTCAAAAGACAAACACAATCACATGGGCAGAAAGTTAATCTCAGAAAGACGACCAAGTACTCATTACGTCTTTTTGGGGGCAGTGGAGGGTTTAGTCGGAAGATGGTATTTATTTTCCTTTACAGTGTCGAACTGTAGTTTCCCATAACAAAACACTCACAGAAGAACACCCGGAGTCAGTAAAACAACGAATCGGAGACTCTTGATGGGCAACTTTTTCACACAGAAGGTGATTTAATTTTGTAATGAACTGCTGCAGGAATTTATAAATACCAGTACCGATGTAATGATCAAAAGGCATGTGGACAGGTGCATGAATAGGAGAAGTATTGAGGTCTTTGGATGCCACAATGATTCTGTGGTTTGCACTGATGTCTCACAGTGCAAGGGAGTCAGGTGAGATTGCAGCCTCACTGAGACTGCCGATGTTGAGTTTACACGTTTTCCCCGTATTTTACATCAGTTTCTGCCGGATGCACCAACTTCCTACAAAAGTCCAAAAATGCAAATTTCAGGTGGTATGGCTATGCTAAATTTTCCCTGGTGTTCAGGGATGTGTAGGTTAGGAGCGTTAGCCATTGGAAATGCAGGAGATAACGTAGGGGGATCGGATGTAGACTTGTTGGACTGAGTTACCTGTTTCCACACGATGTGGATTCGATGAAATGCAGAACTTAGTCGGCATTGACAAGTTGGACTGAAGTGTGCGTTTCCATCATGCAACGCTAAGATGCTCATCGTGCATTCAGGGATGGTAAAAACATTGTATGTCAATGGGTGTTTGATAGATTCTTACTGCTTAATGTTATTCTTGTCTGGTGCTTGCAGTGTGCGAATGTTATTTATCAATTACCATACCAGCTGGATGTTATCATGAAGTTTTGGGACACAAATGTCTTCATTATACAACTAGATAAAAAAAACTGTGCTGAACGTGGTGTAATTGTTTGCAAACATCTTCGCTTTGGACATGACAAGTGGAGGGAAGGGCTTTGGTGAGGCAACTGCAGAGTTTGGGGCCAAGGACACGACCTTGCAGAATTCATGCATCGATGTGTGACAGCTGAGATGCATGTCCTTTTAGTGCCAGAACCATCTTACCTGTAGGCAGTGCAATAATAAAGAGAGTTGGAATCTCTTTGACTCCAGTTTCTTAAAGGCTTCCTGTTGTCAGTATATGTTTATGATTTATACGTTAAGAACGCGTAGATGTTATTTCAGTTAATACATTAAACTATAAAAATAGGAACATCTGATGAAGGAATAAATGTTTTGTAATGCAAGTCAAACATTCCAGAGATTGTCGCACTTTAAAGTTTAACACATGGTTATGTTGAATGGTCAGAAGCTGTCGAACAAAAATATGGGATTGTGTGATGAGGTTGGACATCTGGCAGAGTCAGAACGTTTATCATTATCACACGAAAAGAAGACAAATGCTCTCTACTTGGAAACTTAGATTTATGAGCTCTGCCAGTAATATGAATCAGGTAGTTGGCCAGCAGAATCTCACGAATATGCCTGAAGTCAAAAATCTTCTTCAAGATTTTCTGTACTATAATACAACATTCTTTATTGTATTCACTTTCTGTCCTGTAATCCAATCTAATTCAATTGTTTATCACAGCCATCATATTCCGAGTGCTGATGCCCATTATTTATTGCATCAGAATGTTTTCCTCTTAAATTTATTTTGCTTTTTAATAATACTGCCTTAAAACTAACTGGTGCAACGTCCTTAACAAAACCTCTTCCTCCCAAGGAGGACACACATCACAACGTAATGGACAGTGATCACTTTACAAAACAACTACGCTTAGATTATGAATTACCGATTCAAACATGGTTAATCAAAATCTTATCAGATACAGGCGCAAAAATGTGTCAACACTTGTTAGTCCAGATCCTTCATTATTAACGTCTCGATAAAGAAATGTAGTAGCCATGATACAGGCTTGCCCTAACCATGCTGGAATATCAATTAGTTCAAAAGATTTTTTAAGTAACCATTATATGTCCATCGGACAAGTGAGTGAATTGACATTGCTGTTCTGTTATTTTCACGATATGCGAATGAGTCACATATATGCACCCCCAATGGAACATTTAACTTTCAAACTGAGTTCCAAATATACACATCAATGATTTATTTAAATTGCATTCTATCATGTTTACAATCTACAATGACAGGTTCATCAGTGAACACATCAGAAATTAGAAATGTATTATGAAAGAAGCATTACACGTTTACAGTCAAATTATGGTCCTCGTTATGAACATAGTCAGGTATTCACTTGAATTCGGTTCACCACAAACAGATCAATTCTATATTCATAGATAACCCTACGTACAAAAAGCCACTGGCGCAAACTGTTCCCCTCCAGTTAGTAACCCACACTCAGTATAATTTTACTTTGAGTGATGCTCCCAGTAACACTTGGGCACTGGGGTTACTTGTTCCTCTTTGAATAGGAACTCACATTTTGAATAATTCTAATTGGAAGAAGCAGACATATGTACAACATGAGTGGTTCCAAGACTTACCAGGAACTCCAACAACAGCAATGATGGTGTAGTAAACTTTTTTGACCATTTGCCTTCGAAGCTGCATTATATTGTGTTTGGCACTAACTCTCCCTTGCTGCAGCTGTTAACCTGTTGGAATTGGAGGTAATACAGTATCAGAGACTTTACTTTATATTGTGTGGTATATCCACTGGGAAATTATGATGACACGTTCCACCATTTAATCATTTTCAGCAGCTAAATTATCCCAACAGGTATACTTTAATGATGTTTTTCACTAAGTCCATTTGAAAAGCCCAAGTTCTGAATTAATTGGATCTTCTTGGGTCTCAAATGTGAATTGAAGGTTGTCTTCAAACAACAAGACTTGCTTTAGTTCCCTCACATTTAATCCCAAAAATATAATTTTTTGCACTTCTTTTCAGTCAGGACACTGGATGTTGCTGAGGCTATTCGGTCATTCAATGCCTCTCGTTGTGGAATTCGTTAAGAGGTGTTCTACTCAACATGGTTATATTGTTGCTTTCCTTTTAACTCACTTCTGCAACTTGTTTGGCAAAATCTATCTGTGAATGAATTCTCTAACCCAGAACCAGAAGTTCATAGGAACCATCACAACAGTTTGAACGTACACGAGTTAATATTTCTTCAAAACGAAAACAAAAATTAATTAGGTGCAACTTCGATGAATTGGCCATGCTAAATTGCCCGTAATGTTAGGTGAAGGGGGAAATGTATTGGAATGGGTTTAGGTGGGTTGCTCTTCGGAGGGTCAGTGTGGACTTGTTGGGCTATAGGACCTGTTTTCACAGTGGTAATCATCTAATCGAATCTAAAAACAGAAACAAATTCCGAAATTTAAGTTACAAATCCTTGAATGATAACATCATTTGAGATAGACTTGACTCATCGATCCCTCGCGTTTGTAACTCGAAAATTATATTATAAACTCCATGAGTCCCATTTCAAAACTTACACCATTATCTTGATTGTCATTCAAGTCCTTTTTCAAGATTTTGAAGATTGCCAACTCAACTGACCGTCCTCTGGATGTCATCTTCCCTTTGAACCTCGAGCCTTTCAGCTACAATATTGGCCACATTGCTATTGGATCTTCAGAGAAGGGGACAAAACTGCTTTATATTCCCCCAATACATGCCCCTCATCGTCTTATCCTCTTATCTCTACTCGTAAGATCGCAACTCGACCTTATCCAGAATCTGTCTTCACAACTAAACTGCTACTCTCCCAGTAACATTTTCATGAATGTCTTCGTGCACCCTGTCTAATGCAATCACATCCTTCTTATCGTACAGTGACCAGAACTGCACGCAAAACTCCAATCGTGACTGAACCAAAGTCCTCCAGATTACAGACAGGAAATCCCTGCTGGTAAATATACCTTTTTCACTGAATCATTAACCACTTCTGCCACATTGAGTGATATTTATTTCCTCTGAGTTTCCTCGTATCCCACCACTCATTGAGTACTGTCTTGTCTTATGCCTCCTGGCAAGAAGCATCATCTCACATTTATCAAAGTTAAATTTCATCTACCACTCACATGCCCTAATGACAAATGTGTCTGTTTCTATCTGTACCCTGAGATTATCTTCCTCACTACCATTCACCCTGTGAATATTTGTATCATCAAACTTACTTATCATCCCTAAACTTCCTCTCTGTTTATCCCACCAACCAGCCTCACCACTAACACACAGCACATATACGCATTTGAATGTAAAGTACGCTGACATGTTTCTACTTATTACCTTCCTTACTGTAGGTAAGTATTTCCCTCTGCTGTTTTACAGTTCCTTCAAACTCAGCAAACACAATAACCCGCCTCCATGAGAATCAAAAGAGATGTCTCATAATTACCCACAATCAGTTCAAATAAACATAGCTGACAGATAGAAGTAAGTTTGGAGTGCACATAGCAGGACTCGGTCGTCGAAAAGGCCAATATACAATTAATGATGCCAGAAGTTAAATATGTTAATGTTTACTGGATACGGGACATAGCAAGTGAAAGTCAAGACATTTGGGGGAATGTGGGAAGCAGAGGTGTTTACGATGTTGACCAAAGCAAGACCACCTAAGTCTGAGCTGGACGACACAGTGATATATGATGAATCTCAGGATGAGGTGTTAGAAACGCAGTGGCACGAGAAAAACGGTGCTCCACAAAATTTTAGCAGTGAAGCAATGTTATTAGGGGAGCAGGAAGTGATCCTGCAAATAGAGAGAAATCCATTCCTGTCAAACTGGTAGAGTGTACCAGGCTCTGCACTGCATGTAGCCTTACTGGTAAATAAGCGATGTCAATCTAAAGATTCAGGCACTATGGCCAGGCATGTCGAAACAATTAGGGAATGGAATAGTATATGTTCACGACAGGGGTTTGGGAATCCAGGGATGGCAGCTATATTAAAACACTGACGTGCTGCAACTTCACAGTGAATCCAAAGGAATCCAAGGTAACAATCCAACGGAGCATGCCAGTGACAGTGGAGGATGATGATCAATATGGTAATGAGCAATTGGATACAGTACCAGGCAATTTGTGGCCGCAACATGATACAGATGGGGGAGAGTGAAATCAGCTGGACCAGTGGAAATAAGGTTGAAAGCAGGAGCTGGGACAGGAGTAACATTTATAATGAATGAAGATATCTCAAGGGTTGGTATACCGTCGGAAATCAGCTCAGAGAATGAGACTGCCTTCATTCAGAACGTAGACAATTTGATGCTGCATTCTTTGAAAATCAAGCTGAGGTTTGGATGCGTATATCACCCCCAGTCACAGGGTATAGTGGAAAGAATTCATGGGACATTGACAGACAAATTAAACAAGATCTGCACAAGCACCGACCTTAATTGGATGAATGTGCTGCCACTGGCTTTACATTCTATCACGACATGAGATGATCACACCGCTCGAGATGATCATAAGTAGACTTATGCCAGGTCCCAGGTGAAGAGGCCCATAAAAAGGGCCTAGCTTAACATGATTAGATTAGACTTACAGTGTGGAAACAGGCCCTTCGGCCCAACAAGTCCACACCGACCCGCCGAAGCGCAACCCACCCATACATTTACCCCCCCACCTAACACCACGGGCAATTTAGCTTGGCCAATTCACCTGACCCGCACATCTTTGGACTGTGGGAGGAAACCCACGCAGACACGGGGAGAACGTGCAAACTCCACACAGTCAGTCGCCTGAGTCGGGAATTGAACCCGGGTCTACAGGCGCTGTGAGGCAGCAGTGCTAACCACTGTGCCACCGTGCCACCCACTTTTTAGATTAGACTTACAGTGTGGAAACAGGCCCTTCGGCCCAACAAGTCCACACCGACCCGCCGAAGCGCAACCCACCCATACCCCTACATTTACCCCTTACCTAACACTACGGGCAATTTAGCTTGGCCAATTCACCTGACCCGCACATCTTTGTGACTGTGGGAGGAAACCGGAGCACCCGGAGGAAACCCCCGCAGACACAGGGAGAACGTCCAATGGTGGTGTTGATATCGTACCCCGTGGTTCACCGGTAAGACTAATGATACGTTTCCCGAGGCTGCTTTCAGGAAACGGGAAGAGTTGAATTTTGAAAGCTTTAAGTGAAATAGCTCCACACTGGTCGGCTACTTTATGGGTCTTTGTGGGAATACGATTCAAATAGAGGTGGACATCACATTTGGGGCTGTTTTAAATTTTCAACGTGTCCCACTGGCAGATACTTACTGGCTGAGGTAAGAAAGTAGGGTTGGGCATGACGCAGCTCAGTGACTGGAGTGGCAGCTTTGCCCGTGTAATGCTCCGACACAAGGTACGTTATACCACCACACGCAGCTTGACGCTACATTACAGTCATCGAACTAAGCGACGGTATGTCCCTGGTCCGACAATTCAGATTGATAGTATAGGACATCCAAGAGGTATTCCTAACGTGTTTAAGGCCCGCAATGACATTGCCGCGGGCTGGGAAGCTCTTATCCCAATGATGGGAATTAGCAAGAATGCTGAATGGATTAATTACATTTATTACAAAAAGCAGAGATTTATCAGTTATACTGATGATGCCGTTGTGGCCTTCGGAGAACAATTGGATGCTACCACTTAAATGACATGACAAAACAGACAGGCCTTAGATTGGATACAGGAAGAAAAAGACGAAGTTTGTGTGATGTTTGGGCAACATTGCTGTACCTTTATACCTAACAACACTAGCCCTGAGGGATCTTTGACTGAAGCAATGGAAAAACTAAACAATCTAAGAAGGGAGATAAAAATAAAAACAATGCAGGGTTTGGTAATCAGGCTTTTGATTGGCTGAATACTATGTTAGTGTCTTGGGGAGCATCTTTTGTCAAGATTGGTCTTATTGTAGGTGCAGTTTTGCTTTTTGTTGCCTTCACCCTTTGTTGTGCTCTACCTTTCATGAGTTCCTTTACAGTTCGCGTCACTGCACGGCAACTTGTGGTCATTTCAGCTACCCCAGCAAAAGCTTACTCCTGGGTATAGACGTTGGGGAGTTATGTTGCAGTTCTACAGGACATTTGGTGAAGCCACACTTGGGGTATTGTCTCAGTTTTGATCACCTTGGTACAGGAAAGATGTTGCTAAACTGGATAGAAAACAGAAAAGATATCGCAAGGATGTTGCCTGGACTCAATGGTCTGCGTTATAGTGAGGGATTGGGCAAGAGTGGATATTGTTTCTTTATAGTATAGGAGAATGATGGGGGATCTTATAGAAGTTTATTTGATCGTGAGAGGCATGGATAGGGTGAATGCACTCAGTCTTTTTCACAGAGTCGGGGAATCGAGGACTGGAGGGCAACAGTTTAGAGAGGAAAGAATAGAAGGAAACCCGAGGGTCAACACAGAAGGTGATGCACATATGGAATGAGCTGCCAGCGGAAATGGTTGAGGCGGGTACGTTTAAAATCTTGAAAAGACATTTGGTTACATACATGGATAGGAAAAGTTTAGGCGGATATGATTCGAGTGCAGGGAAATGGGGTTCGCGTGGATGGACATTTTGGTCTGCATGAACCAGTTTGGGCCAAAGAGCCTGTTTCAGTATTGTAGGACCCTATGACCGGTAGTTGGTCTGCTGACTGGGCAGAATATAAACTAAATAATTATAAATCGTTGCTTAAGTGTGAAGAAAAAGCATAAACAGGACGGTTAGACAACATATCACTCCTACCTTGTATGTTTTTATTAACCAGAGGAAATCACATTCTCCTGTATGTTGCTGCAGTGGTGATGATCCCCTTCATGACTGACCATGGCAACTACCCCCATGACAAGGTCCTTGAGTCACAAGTCTGGAAAAAACGTGGTATACATTGGTGGTGAGTAGCATTGATAAAGTTCAGTCAGTTTGCCTACATGCTGAGGAAGTGCGTTTTCATTTCAATACATCTTCATACATTTTTCATCACTTTCTGTGAAAATAACAAACAGCCCAAGGCAGTTTACAATATAAAGGGACATGGATAGGGTAAATTGACGAGGTATTTTCCTTGGGTTGGGGGAGTTCAAAACTAGAGGGCATCGGTTTAGGGTGAGGGGGGAAGTTTTTAAGGGACGTAGGTGACAAATCTTTCATGCAGAGGTCTGTGTGTATGGAATGTGCTGCCAGAGGAAGAAATGGAGGCTGGTATAATTGCAATAGTTAAAAGGCATCTGGATGATGATATGAACAGGAAGGGTTCAGAGCGATATGGGCCAACTGCTGGCAAATGGCACTAGATTTGGTTTGGATATCTGGTCGGCATAGACAAGTTGGACGGAAGTAAATGTTTCTGTGCTATACATCTCTATGACGCTAAATTGTCTGGTACGTTTAGATTAGTTTTTTATAGATTACTTACAGTGTGGAGACAGGCCCAACGACCCAACCAGTCCACACCGACGCACACCCACCCAGACTCGTCCCCCTACATTTACCCCTGCACATAACACTACGGGCAATTTAGCCATTGCCAATTCACCTAATTTTGGGAGGAAACCGGAGCAAATCCACACAGACACGGGGAGGATGTGAAAACTCCACACAGTCAGTCGCCTGAGGTGGGAATTGAACCCAGGTCTCTGGTGTTGTGATGCAGAAGTGCAAACCACTTCGCCACCGTGCTGCATAAATTTGCATTTAAAAAAGATAGAACACCAGGTTATTGTTCAACAGGTTGAGAAAGAGACGAACTAAAGTAAATGTTGACCAAATGGAAAACACTCCTGGAAAACAGCACCAAGTGTCCTGAAAAAGATGCAATGTCACATTTGGTATAACAGCTCGTGTCGCTGTTTGCCTGGAGACAAAAAATACTTTGGAATTAAGGCCAAACTGTTTAAATTATACCCCCCAAAATACCAAACTCCAATCAAGTTTGAAAGTAGTATATTGTCAACAGTAAATACCAATGACGCAGTCCGACATTTTGTGGTTATAAGACCAGGAAAATGTGAAGGGAGAAGTACCAAGCCAACAACAAATGCAGATAGACGTCAGGATAGGTATCTGAAAGGTACATTTATCTATCATCCACCTGTGAAACAGAAATCCTCTGGAGACGAAAACTTACACAGGAAGGTACAAAGTGAAGATTTGTCAGCTGTCTGGTTTTGAAATTCGCATTTTGGTAAATCTTAGTTGAGTTTTATCGGATTAGTATAATAGAAAAGGAAGTAAAGATAGGAGATGTAGTTCATAATTAATTATTCTCAATTGTACATTAAGAAATAAAGTTGCTACTTCTTACTTTAACTAGTTGTTGTCCTCTCCAATTTCACAGATTACTGTATGGGATCAATCTGGTCTGTGTTGATGGTTCAAATTAACGGGGGAGGGGGTGTTCCCGGTGTCGTATCAATAATTCGATATTAGATCAGAAGTAGAAAGGGAGAGAGGAAGTCAAGATAGTTACCATTACCAGTTGAGTAATACTGAGCAAATTTTGAATTTACACTTTCCAAGGCCCTGATGTGTTTCATCCTCAGAGATTAAAATAAGGAGGCATTGCAATGATTGATGTGTTGGCTTTGACGTTGCGGAACTCTTTATATTGCAGGAATGTTCCTTCAGATGGGAAATAGCAGGCATCACGCAGCAAGAATCACAAATTAATTGACATGATATCTGGCAAAGGTAACATCGCAAGCTATGATTAAAGATGTTATAATGGGCATTTGGATATGATGTGTAAATCATTTATCGGAAATAATAAATATTGAATTATAATGGGCAGGGTGGTTCATTGATTAGTGGTTAGCACTGATGCCTCACAGCGTCAGAGACTTGGGGTTAATTCCCACCTCAGCCAACTGTCTGTGGGGTGTTTGCACATTCTCCCCATGTCTGTGTGGGTTTCATCCAGGTGCTCCAGTTTCCTCCCACAATTCAAAAATGTGCAGGTTAGGTGAATTGGCCATGCTAAATTGCCCGCAGTGTTAGGTGAAGGGGTAAATGTAGGGGAATTTGTCTGGGTGAGTTGCTCTTTGGAGGGTCGGTGTGGTCTTGTTGAGCCAAAAGGCCTGCTTCCACACTGTAAGTAATCTAAAAAAAACTTGTCCTGTAGATACAGAAAATGCAAACCAGTATTATGCTCAGATCTCCAGAAGATAAGATGCCACTTAAAACGTTATTGCAGGAAGTAAACGTGCATAATGTAGAAAGGCAACATATTAGCATGGAAAGTAGATTGGATTGATAGCAAGAAGAACGCTGGCAGAGTATGTGAGTGTCGGTTTTTTTTTAAATCTGGGAGGAAGGCATGATGACGCACCACATAAGGAGCTGGAGGTGGGCAATGTTCAACTATTCTCAATTTATCCACACGATTTGGATGAAGGGACTGAAGATATTGTAGCTACCCTTGCTGATAACACGAAGATGTCAGAAAGTGAATTGATAACATGTCAAACCAATTGTATAAATGGATGCAGGGACGTGAGATTAATGGTCAAAGATATGGAAAATGGAGTATCATGTGGGAAAGTGTGAAAATGCCTGTGCTTCTTGGGGTAAATGACATACTATCCAAATGTTGAAAGATTGCTATGCTCTGCAATACAGAGAGATCCGGGTGTGCTGATTAATGAATCTCAAAGATACGATGCAGCAGCTACAGCAAGTAAACAGCAATATATGTAGAATGTTTCATTGTGAGGGAAGTTGTTTCAGTTACACATGACATTATTTTGTGTTTGCTTCCTCATGGGATAAGGGCACTGCAGTCCGAGCAACCTAAAGTCCCCGGTTGCATTTGAGAAATTAGTGGTGAGCTGCCTTCTTGAACCACTGATGTCCACAATGTTCTGTGGGAAGGAATTCACAGACTTTGACCAAGCAACAGTGAAGGGGAGGTTTTCAGTTTCCAAGACAAAATGCTGCGTGAATGGGAAAGGTACTTGCAGTTGGTGGTGTTCCCATGTAGGTGCTGTCCTTCAAGATGGAAGTGGCCATGATTTTGGAAGTTGCCTCCTCAGGATTTTTTTGAATTTCTGCAGTGCATCTTGTAGATAATATACAGTACTGTGACTGAGCGTCACTGATGGATGGAGCAAATGCTTATGCAATCTGATGCCAAGCAAGCAGGTTGCTTTGCTCTGGATGACGTAAAGCTCCTTGAGTGATGTGGAGCTGCGCTCATTCAGGGAAGTGGGGATGAGGATGATTCACATTCATGACTTGTGCCTTCGAGATAGAGTCATAAAGCTAGACAGGATGGAAACGAACCCTTCAGTCCAACTCGTCAATGCTGACCAGTCTTTGTGAACTGATCTAGTCCCATTTGCCTGCATTTAGCCCATATCCCTCTAAAGCCTTCCTATTCATATCCCCATCCACATGCCTCTTCAATGTTGTAAGTGTACCCACCTTCACCTCTTCCTCTGGCAGCTCTTTCCATACACGCACCACCCACTGCGTGCAAAGTTTACCCCTCATGTCCCTTTTAAACCTTTCTCCTCTCACCTTATATCTGTGCCATCTAGTTTGGGATTCCCCTCCCTTTGGGAAAAGATAATGGCTATTCCCTATATCCATGCCCCTCATGATCTTCTAAACCTCAAAAAGGTCACCTCTCAGCCTGCAATGCTTCAGGGAGTAAAGCCCCAGCCTTTTCACCCACTCACTCTGGCTCAAACCGCCATTTCTGCCAACATCCTTATCAAGCTTTTCTGAACCCTTTAAAGTTTAACAATACCTTTCCCATAGCAGGAAGACTACAATTGATAACAGTATTCTAACAGTGGCCTCACCAATGTCCTGTACAACGTGATGTTCCATTTCCTATACTCAATGCACTGACAATAAAGGAAGGTGTACCAAATGCCTTTTTCACCACCCTGTTGACATGTGACTCCACTATCAAGGGACTATGCAGTTGTGCCCTGGGTCTCTTTTTTCAGCAACACTGCCGAAGGCCCGATCGTTAACTGTATAAGTCGTGCCCTGGTGTGCCTAACCAGAATGCAACATCTCACATTTACATCAATTAAATGCTCTCTTCCAATCCTCAGCCAATTGTCCTGTCGTACTGTCAGACAACCTTCTTCACTGTTCAATACACCACCAGTTTCACTGTTATCTGGAAACTTACTAAACATATCTCCTATATTCACATCAAAACCATTTTTATTAATGACAAAAAACAGTGTAACCTGCACTGATACTGGTCACAGGCCTCCAGTCTGGAAAGTACCATCTTCCACCACCTTCTATCTCCTACCTTGAAGGCAATTTTGTAACTATTGTCTAGTTCTCCCCGTATCCCATGTGATCTAAACTTGCTAACCGGTCTACCATGTGGAACCTTGCCAAACGCCTTACTGAATTCCATATAGACAGCATTTACCGCTCTGCTTTCACCAATTTGCTATGTCACCTCTTCCAAAATCTCAAGTTAGTGGACATGATTCTCGTTATATGAAACCATGTTGACGGTGCATGAGCAGTCCTTCTCTTTCCAAATGCATGTAGCTCCTATCCCTCAGCATCCTCTCCAACAACATTCCACCCACTGACATCACACACATCCTGGCTTTTCCTTACCATCTTTCTTAAATAATGATCTCAGGAAGATGCCCAGCAATCTCTTCCGTTGATTCTCAAAAAGTTCTGGAATTACCTGATCAGGTCCTGAGGGTATATCTACCTTTAATGATGTTAAGATCTCCATCAACACCACCTCTGTAAAATGGACAGCTTTCAAGGCATCACTATTTATTTCCCCAAGTTGCCCTGCTTCCAAGTCATGTTGAGTTTCTGTTGAATTGGAACCCGAGGATATTGAGAGTGAAGGTGTTAGTGACGGTAACACCATTGAATATCAAGGGACAATGGTTAAATTGCTTCATAATGGAGATGTTTTTTTGCCTGATATTTATTTGGTGTAAATATTAAAAATGGCTTTTAAATCTAAGTCAGGATATTGTCCAGATTTTTTGCAAACGAACATGGGCAGCTTCAGGATTTGAGGAATCCAGAATGATGCTGGGCACTTTAATATCGTCATTGGACATACCTGTTTTTGAGGGAGGTTCATTCATGAAGCAGCTGAAGGTGGCTGGGTCTAGAAAAACTTGCGGAACTCCGCAGACATGTCAGTCTTCTTGCTCATGATATGGTTTGAAGTTACATGGACAATGGATTTCAGCCCCTCAAAAGTCGTAGCAACATAATAGCCGACCCCATAAATTTAATCTTAAAAACTAGTCAAAAATGTTCAACTATTGCTCAAATGTATATGGTATATGATGTCCGCAAAATGTTGTTTAGTTTTTGCTTGTTTTTTTGAACCCACCATGTGAAATGTTAACGACCCCCTGATGCAGAAGCTCTCACACCCCAACTTGTAATTTCTTTCTCCGTGTGTATGCAAATGTTTAACCAGGGACATCTATTGCACTTTCTCTGGCTTTGTGTAGCCTTACACTGTTAAATGTTGAAGTCAAATCTCTTGGGTACCTTTTCAAGCCTGAAGCATCTTATTTAGAGAGTAGAATCATATCCTGCTTTGACTTCAAAACTTAATTTTATGGGTACTTGTGGAAAACAAACTTGCAGGGCCATAGAGAATGCGATTTATTGGAAATTCGCTTTCAATGTCGAAACCGCAGAAGACCCTCATGAACTAAATTGGTGGAATGATTCCCAATAAGCGCAATGACGTAGGAATTTAAATGAGTACTCATTCTTAGAGACTAATCCATGGAAACATTGCTTCAAGAACAAATTTCCAATTTGACCAAATCGCTGCTTCCACATTTTTGTTGAGTTATGTATTTCTTCAAAATTTGAATCTTAGTTTTCAATTCATACTATTCTGTGAAAGCTCGCTACTCATGTTTATATTTGTATTACAATGGCATACAATGACTGTGTCTGCGTTAATCAGGTGTTAATGAAATAAACATTCAGTAAAATCAATAAGACACAAAATGACGTTCACCCTTTCCTAGTATTTGCCCCACTTTTAATCATATCGTATTCTACAATACAGGGCTGTCCATGCCGGATGCATTGATGGAAAAGGCACAACAAGAATCTTTTACTTGAAGTGAGACGCAACGTGTTCACCTCATGATGAGCTGTGGGGATAATCTTGCTGGATAACTGCACTGACACTGAAAAGGTAGGAATTAGAAGCAGCAGTAGATTATTCACTGCGGCCTTCATCCACCCCCGCCCCCCCACCATGAATGAGATCTTCACTGAAACACCACAACACTAGTTTCTGGCACTACACTGTAATATCTTTGCTGGTTTGCATTTTCACACTTTTATTCCTCCACACTTAGCTTGTATTAATCATTTATTGGCTTTTTTGCTCACCTCGAAACTTGCATTCTCACTTGACAGCATCAGCCAACTTGTTAATCGTACATTCGGTCACAAAATTCAAACCATGCATGCGGATTGGGGATGGTTGGTGTGAAAAGGCTGGTCCTTTTGGAAGCATTCTGGTCACAACAAGCTAACCCGAGAATGGCCTATGCATGCCTATTGTTTGTTTGCTTGCCATTAAACTCTGCTGAATGCTAAGCAGTTTGTTATCTACAGTTACACACTCTATCAGACGGGATACCAAACCCTCACTATTTACATTGTATGCATTCTGCCATTTAATTCTACCAAAGACGGAACTCTATCGAGTTTGTGAAACAATGTTTGTCTTGATAAACACGTGTTGACTCCATCCAATTAGGCCATTTTATTTATAAGCGTCCACTTACATCATCGTTTTCAATACATTCTGATATTTCACTGGGGCTGATGCCATGCCGACATCATACAATCTGTAGAAATGATTCCAAAGTCTCCAGAATTTGGAAAGACAACCAGCAACATATGTCCGATTATGCACCATCACTACAATCAATAATCTGCAGATTCACAAATGCTGATCTCCTGAATTCCAGAATTATTTTATTTTCTCCCGTACTACAAGGCATTTGATATGGTTCCCCATGGTAGTCGAATTCATAAAGTCAGGAGCTATGGGATACATGGAGATTGGGCTCACTGGATTCAGATTTGGTTGGCTGACAGAAGGCAGAGAGTTTTTGTGGATGGAAGGTATGCTTCCTGGAGATCAGTGGTGAGTGGGGTCCCCCAGGGCTCGGTTCTTGGCCTCTTCTCTTTGTAGTTTTTGTAAATGACCTGGATGAGGAGGTTGAGGGGTGGGTTAGTACATTTGCCAACGACACAAAGTTTGGAGGTGCCGTTAATAGTTTCGACTCGGCTGCAGCACGACAATGATGGGATGCAGAGCTGGGCTAAGAAATGGCAGCTTTGTTTTCAACCTGGATGAATGCCTGGTGACGCATTTTGGAAAGTCTAACTTTATGCTGAACATGAGACTGAAGGCAGGATTTTTGGCAGTGTGGAGGAACAGAGGGATCTGGCTGTTCAAGTGGGTAAATCCCTCAAAGCTGACACCAAATTGCATAGGGTTGTGAAGAAAAAATAAGGTATTTTGGTTTTCATAAATGGGAATCGACTTTAAAAGCCGCGAGGTTTTGCTGCAGCTCTACAAAACCCTGGTGAGACCACACTTGGAATATTGTGTCCAGTTCTGGTCGCCCTATTGTAGTAAAGATGCGGAGGCTTTGGCGATGGCACAAAGAAGGTTTACCAGGATGGTACCTGGACTGGAGGGCTTGTCTTCTGAAGAGAGATTGTCTCAGCTCGGATTTTTCTCTCTAGAGATGAGGAGAACGACAGGTGAGCTAATTGAGGTATACAAGGTAAGGAGAGGCATGGATAGAGTTGCTGGCCAGAGACTGTTCCCTAGGCAGGACTGACTGGCACGAGAGGTCGGCGTGTTAATGGGTTAGGAGGAAAGTATAAAGGAGTTGTCAGAGATAGGTTCTTTATGCAGAGAGTTGTGAATGCATGGAATGCGTTGCCAGCGTTGGTGGTGAAAGCAGAGTCATTAGGGACATCTAAGTTACTGCTGGACATGCACATGGACAGCAGTGAATTGAGGGGTGCGGAGGTTAGGTTATTTTGTTTTAGATTCGGATTAATACTCAGCACAACATCGTGGGCTGGAGTGCCTTTTCTGTGCTGTACTTTTCTATGTTATATGTTCTACTTCTGTTCATGAATGACCCGTTCGTCTGTCTCCTCATTTTGACGAGGGTATCATGTCTGTTGTATTGTTGAGAAATTTAGTGAAATTTTGTCTCTGAGAAAAAGACCAAAAATATCATCTTTATTTCTCTGTTGTTTACGTTATCCCAAATGCAGCTTTTTGTCTGCTACCAATCGAGGGCACATACTTGACTTTCCTGATCTCATTTTGCTTGACCTGCAGAAAGCTGTTGCAAACACATTTGTATCTCTCACTAGTTTAGTTTCATGGTGTTTTCTCTCATAATGCATTATTTTGTTAGTCCCTCCCTTTACTGAATTAGAAACTGTTATGAGTCTGCAGGCCCGGCGTTTAACATCAGGTCTCGAGATATATTATGCATTTATGACATTGCCACTGCACCAGAAAACGCTCCCCACCACCCACCATCAGCGTTGTACACCTCTTCCATTTATTGCCAACACTCTTTACCTTCCCCTGGATTCCATGATTAGATCTTTTTAGGCTTTTGCACATGTTTGCAACTTAAATTTGTTACAAATGATGAAAACATTAAAATCTTTGATTTAAATGGAGGCTTACCAGACTACAGAGTATGCAGACTGTCGCATTATCAGGAGCAGTGGGGAGGCATGGCTTCACTGTCAGGTTGTCCACTTGCCAGATCTCAACTGGCTTGTGCCTTTGAGTAAAGTGTACAGTATCGCTGATCTTATGAGGGAAGGTTATGCTTCCAGTGGAGAGATCAACATAAAAGTATTTCTTCAGAAGAAGTACTTGCCTTCTGACATAGACATGATTCATTCCATTGAATGTTTGGATGATGAATAACCGTATTTCTCTCGGGGGAGCCTGGAACCAGGTACCAGGTTATAGAAATCGAGTGTTTCAGAAGGAAAGGAATAAAGAACTGCATTCGACATTACCTTCTGCATTTTGCATTCAATCCCTGAAGACGCAAGAGGTGGCTGGATGTTTGTTGTTCGTCTGGCCGAGATGGTTGTTTTTCAATATGTAAGTATCTGGCCAAATCATAACAAGGAGTGGGCCAACAGGGACAGTGACTTCAATTATGGGCTCAAGGGCAGAGTCTGTAATCAGTTCAGAGAAGAGGTGGTTCAGGTTTGTGAATCTTTTCTGTCTCTCTCTGCCTGTCTCCATTTGCTACAATCTCCCTCACCCCTTCTCTCTGTTCTCTGTGATGCTCGGTCATTCTCACTAACTCGCGCTCTCACACGCTGACTCTCAATCTTGTTCTTTCACTCTTTATTTCACTCAGTCGATCTATCTGTCTCTGTCATTATCACTCTGTCTCTCCATCTGCCTTGTTCTCTATGTTTTTCTCTCATTTTCTCTCTCTGTGTGCCTCTTTCTCTGTCTTGCTGTCTCTCACTGTCTTTCTTTCCTAGCTTTGTCTCTAATGCTCTCTCTGTCTTAACTATCTTTCTCTCTCTCACTGCCTCTGTCAGTTTCTCTCTCTCACACACACTTTTTCTCTCTCCTTCCTACTCTTTTTTTAACTTCTCTGACTCTGTCTCTATCCAGGTCTTTCTCACTCACTGTCACCCTCTCTGCACATCTTTCTCTCTGTGTATGTCTCTTTCTTTCTTTCTTTTGCTATCTCTTTCTGTCTGGCTACCTCTATCTACATCTCACTATCTGTACCTCTTTCCCTTTCTCTCCCCCACCTTTCTATCTTTCACTGTCGCTCCCTGTACCGCACCGTATCTCCCTCTATGACTGTCTTCCTCCAGGTCCCGGTCTCTGCCATTCTCTATCTCTGTGTCTTTCTCTGTCTCACTTTCTCTCTCACTCACTGACTCATTCATTCATTCACTCTCTATATCTCTTTTTTTCACTACTCTCTCTGGCTCACTCACCCTTTCTGTTCTTCTCTCCTGCTGTGTTTCTCTCATTCTCTCTCTCTCTCTCTTTCTCTCTCTGCCTCTCTCCCTTTTCTCTATCTGAACCTTCCCCGCTCACTCTCTCTCTTACGCTGTCTTTCCCTCTCTCTCGCTGTCTCCCCCTCTCTCTTTTTCCGTCTCTCTCTGTCACTCTCTCTCTCTCACTGTCCCCTTCTCTCACTGGCTGTCCCACGCTCTCTCTCGCTCATCTTCCCGCGCGTTCACACCCGTTGTTCCGTGCTCATTCTCGCTTGCTGTCCTGCACTCTCCCTTGCTTGCTGTCCCATGTGTTCTCTTGCTCAGTGTCCTGCACTCTTTCTCGCTGTCCCACGTTCTCTCTTTTTCACTGTCCCACGCTCCCTCTCGCTCACTGTCCAGCGCTGTCCCTTTCTCTCTCACTGTCCTGCGCTGTCCCTCTCTCTCTCACTATCCAGCGCTGTCCCACTCTCACTGTCCCGCGCTCCCTCTCTCAATGTCCATCGCTGTCTATCTCTCTCACTGTGCAGCGCTGTCCCTCTCTCTCTCACTGTCCCGCGCTCCCTCTCTCTCACTGTCCCGCGCTCCCTCTCTCACTGTCCAATGCTGTCCCTCTCTCTCACTGTTCCGCACTCCCTCTCTCTGTAAAGCGCTGTCCCTTTCTCTCACTGTCCAGCGCTGTCCCTCTCTCTCTCACTGTCCAGCGTACTCCCTCTCGCTCATTGTCCAGTGCTGACCCTCCACATCTCCTCCACACCCGCACCCCCTTTCAGGAGTTACTGGGAATGCGTTAGCTATACCCTATAACGCCTGGAAGAAACTCCAACCTTCACCTGCAAATCGTACCCATGAGAGACAACCAGAACGTCTGCTTAATTACTGGGCAAGCACCTTCAAGGAGACAGACAGACATTTTCTGTTTGCCGACATGTGTGTCCCTGCATATCTTTCACGCTCTTGCAATGTAGTATGAATTGATTTTTTTTTGCATCCTTTTCAGATTTTTTGTGTTTTCCCTCCAGTATGTTTAAAGGGTGCTGACAAATCTCAAAATGCGAACACTCTGCCTGTTCCTGTTGGTGCTGCTCACAATCCCCATGTCAGATGCGGCTTTACTGAATAATAATGCCTTGGCTGTCATTGTCCTTCAGTAAGTCTCAGTGAAACAGATCTTACCTGACCATCTCTTTAAGCTGGGGGCTATGCTCAATCTGAGGTCAAATCAGAGCCTGGTTACGTGGAGCAGGCTGGTAATAAATGGCGAGGATACGGCAGGTATAGGGAGTGCTCTGTAGCTGTGGGAAGTAAGTCTGAATCTATTAACCAGGACTTTGATTACTCCCAGAGGAAGGGATTTCCAGGGAAATTATGACCAGATTTCCCGGGGTCGTATCTCTAACAGTGAAATCGATAGCACCCGCTGACCCCGAAATAAAGGAGACAGTGAAATACATCAGTGAGGTTTGAAGAGAAAGTCCAAGTTCCCCACACAGGCAACATTTTACTGAATCATCTCACTCACCTCTCAGTTTCCCTTTGTCTCCCTCTGCCTCCTTTGCTATAATTCCCCTTTCCTGTCAGTCTGCAAGTCTTTTGTTCTGTTTGTCTCTGTATGCCCCGCATACATTTTTCCCGTTAACAAATTTTCCAGGATTCTTCCCACATCCAGCTCCCACTGATTGCACCTGTAGCTCTCAGTCCGTCTCTCTCTTTCTCTCTCCCCGTCTGTATTTGTTTCTAACCATCCCGTGTATCATGCAGCATCAAGTATTGCATCAGTCAAAGTAACTTCAAATGAAGTTACAGCGAGTTATCAAGAAGGCTTGTGGCATTCTCTGATTCATTGCAGGAGGATTTGTACAAAAATAAGAAACATTGTTCTGCTCTTTGTCACATTAGCCTGTTCTCTCTTTAAACATTTCACTGATCCCAGAATTTACAGCAACACTGGGATAGGGATACAAAGTAAATCAACATTGACCTTCCCATGCAAGAACTTGAAGTGTGAATTGCAGAGTTTCACGTTTTCTTTGATATGATGGGCATTGTTCCAAGTAACTCATCTCAAACTGTGCCTACTGACACTGCAAAGAGAATGTTTTACCCAAAGTCTGTCCCTTGACACACACCCTGACTTTGTCTCCTTCAGTTTCCGCTATGCAGCTTGGCACCAGCCGACCGTTTATGGGAGAAAACACTTCGCCTTCCTGGTGGCTTTACCTGCTTCCCAGTGCAGAGAGACCGACAGACATGGAGAAAAGAAGGACAGGATATTATTGCGTTCTTTCATTACCTACGATGTGAATATTTTCCTTAACTACCCAGTTGGAAATTTCCTCGATGTCATCCCGAACAGTGGCAGCCGTTGCCCAGAAAATAAATTGCTGAACCCCGCCCAGATCAACGGGAACCGCACCGCGGCTCAGCTTTTCCAAACTCTGCTAAATAACAGAACCCAGTACAATAACCAGTCAGCGGGCTTTACCATTCTCTACACCACCTACATTCCATGTCTAGATCACATATGGACTGAACCAGACATTCACAAGTACTTTACCTTCAGTAAAATATTTGCCAATGATGTAGATCAGAGCCGACACCAGGAAATCCGTGAAAAGCTGGCTGCAATGGAGAATACAGAGTTTAATATCTGAAGGTGTGATGGAGAATACCCATTAAGGTGAAGAGAATATTCCGCATCGGAATACTGCATCGAGCAGACTTAAAAATGGCGAGTCCTCTTCTGATGTTGGCAGGGCATTCCATGCCCTTACTACTCTCTGAATAAAGAATCTATCTCTGATATCTGGCCTATATGTATCACCCCTCAGTTTAAACTATGCCCCCTTGTGCTAGCAATTACCATTCGAGGAAAAAGGCTCTCACTCTGCCCCATCTATTCCTCTGATCATCGTGTGTGCCTCTGTCAAGTCTCCTTTTAACCGTCCTCTCTCTAAGGAAAACTGCATTAAGTCCCTCAGCCTTCTGCATAAAACCTTTCCTCCGTACCAGGCAACAGCCTGATAAATATCCTCGGCACCATTTCCAAAGCTTCCACATCCTTCCTGTAATTCAGTGAGCAGAACTGTGCGCAGTACTCCAAGTGTGGCCACACCAGAGTTTTGTACATCTGCAACATGACCTCATGGCTCCAAAACTCAATCCCCCTATTAATAAAAGCTAACACACGTATGCCATGTTAACAGCCCTGCAACCTGGATGAAAAATTTCAGGGCTCTGACATGGACACTGAGATCTCTCTGCTCATCCACACTACGAAGAATCTTACCATTAGCTCAGTAAGGTGCATTTCTGTTACTCCTTCTAAAGTGAATCACCATTCACTTTTCCGCAATAACCTCCATTTTTCACCTCTCAGCCCCGCTCTGCAGCTTACCTATTTCTCACTGTCACCTACAACATCGTTTGCCACTATCTGTACATCCACCAACATTAATGGCCTCCGCAAATGTACTAACTTACGCTTCTATACCCTCATCCACATCATTTATAAAACTGATCAAAGCAGTGGCATCAAAACAGATCCTTGCAGTACACCACTAGTAACTGAACTCCAGGATGTAACAATTCCCATCAAGCACCAACCTCTGACTTCTTACAGCCAATTAATAATCCAAACCGCTAGATCACCCTCAATCCAGTGCCTCCGTATTTTCTGTGATAGCCTACTGTGGAGAATCTTATCAAACGCCTTTCTGAAATTGAGATGTTTGACATCAATACTTGAAAGAGTTCGGAAAAGATTTCCAAGGATGCTGCCAGGGTTGGGGGGTTTGAGCTATGGGGAGAGGCTGAACAGACTGTATTCAGTGTGATTTAACCTTGCTACACAGACTATGGCTTAGTAACAGAGGAACCTTGTCGAACACTGTTGTGGAGATAATATACAAAACCACCAGGAGATGCAGAGAGTTCTTCAAGAAGTAGGCATTTTATTCGCACTGTGACACCGAGAAAGCTGATTCTCGAAAGCCCACCGACCTCAGGATCCGTGGATTTTTATATTTTTTTAAATCATGTTTCTGTTAGCTTACCAGCATATCCAACTACATTAATCAAGTACCTCACTCTAGGTACACAATAAACCAGAGCTGATAGTTCCCATTATCACCTAAGTTGTATATTCTACTGAATGTCATTCTAATGTCGCCGTTAGATATTTATTGTTAACTCTGTTACAGTGATCTTCAATTTCAGACTAACCTGTCATGATAGATATTTTGCTATTCCATCTGTTACAATAGTCTCCTGTCTCGAGCTCACTCTAATAACTAATAATTAGGTATTTTAAACTCATGTCCAAAATATTTATAGTCCCAATCATGTCATAATAACACTTAACAGAAAAACAAACTTTATTACTTGTTTTATCTCATCTTGCCCTAGTGACCTTTCAGCCTTAACCTTACTCTGATAATTGCTGTAAGAATGTTCCACTATGGCGAATCCATTCTGTCCCTGCCTTCCACAGAATACAGATCCCAGTGGTCTTCATGCTTTAATCCTTCCAATGCTTTCATGTTCTTTGTTTTCCATATTCCCCCCATTGAGACCTACTGGTCCCACCCATGGAAAGAAGACAATAAGCTTAGCCTCTCCTGTGCCCAATACCAGAAATATAGATCCCAACATGGACAAAATAATTTTCGAAGTCTGAAATTTAAAGGGTTCTTCCTCCATTCCTGAGGTCCCTTGGGCCATAATCCTGCTCTCCAATAACCAGAACAGGAAAAATTACCCAAGATCCGTCACAATCTTGGACCCGCACTTCTTTCTTCAGAAGTATCATCGACATCTCCATGTGGACATATTCCTTGGACTGTGGCAGTTGTTAGATCATAACCATCGAACAGTGGGGTTCCACCAGAGGAGTAAACTTTTCCTGGGATAGCTGAAATGACCACAAGTTGCCGTGCAGTGACCCGAACTAAAAAGGACTTAATACAAGTTAGAGCACAACAAAAGATGAAGGCAACAACAAGCAAAACTGCACATACAATAAGGCCAATCTTGACAAACCATGCTCACCGAGACCCTAATATAGTATTCAGCCAATCAAAAGCCTGATGACAAAACCCTGCATTGTTTTCATTTTTATCTCCCTTCTTAGACTGTTTAGTTTTTTCATTGCTTCAGTCAAAGATCCCCCAGGGCTAGTGTTGTTAGGTATAAAGGTACAGCAATGTTCCGCAAACATCACACAAATTTCACCTTTTTATTACTGTATCCAATCTAAGGCCTGTCTGTTTTGTCATGTCATTTTATTGGTAGCATCCAATTCTTCTCCGAAGGCCACAATGGCATCATCAGTATAATTGATAAATCTCTGCTTTTTGTTATAAATGTAATTAATCCATTCGGCACTCTTGCTAATCCCCATCATTGGGGGAAGAGCTTCCCAGGCCGCGGCAATCTCATTGCCAGCCTTAAACTCGTTAGGAATACCTCTTGGCTGTCCTAACCTATCAATATGAATTGTCACGTCAGGGACATAGCGTCACTTAGTTCTGCGACTGTAATGTAGCGTTAAGCTGCGTGTGGTGATATAACTACCTTGAGTCGGAGCATTACACGGGCAAGGCTGCCACTCCAGTCTGTGGGCAGCGTCATGCACAACCCTACTTTCTTATCTCAGCCAGTAAGTAACTGCCAGTGGGACACGTTGAGAATTTTAAACAGCTCCAAATGTCGTGCCCACCTCCATTTGAACCGTATTCCCACAAAGACCCATAAAGCAGCCTATTGTGTGGAGCCATTTCACTTAAAGCTTTCAAAACACAACCCTTCCCGTTTCCTGAAAGCAGCCTCGGGAAACGTGTCATTAGTTTTACTGGTGAACCACGGGGTACTATATGAACACCACCGTTGGAGTTTCTGCCAGCCCACGTCATCCTACTGACAGAATGTAGTGACCTGAAGTAGCAGGCACCAAAAGAGGGCAAAGGGATTGCATGTAAGTTGATGAATCATTCGGGTAAATGGGTCGTCTGGAGTGCTGCAAACACCATTCAGTACAGATGCTCAAGTTAAAAGGCATATGGACAACATAGTATGAGGGGGTTAACTTAGTACACAAGAAGTCATCCTTTCTAGCCATTACTTGGACGGAGTAGTTTGCCGATTGATACCAGTCATTGTCACGGGTGCGTACCCATGCTGGGGCGCAAAGTAGCCCTGGCATGAACTGTCCAGGTCTGCCAAGTTAATAGTCTCTAAGTCTGATTATTCAGGCCTGGCATCAGAGAGGTGGTTATCAGGGGCATCTCCCCATGTCTTCCCCATCCTTGCTGCTAGGAATCCTGTTCTCGACATCTCCTTAAGGATCATTTCTGGAATGATCAGGATTCCCAAGAACTTCACCTGTACCTTGTTCAGAATTCTATGGATGAGTACCAGCCTCCTGTGTGCCCTACCCGTGTCCATGTTTTTCAGACTTAACTCCACTTACCTCAGTGTTAAAGTTAATTTGTGCCGGTGAGAGAGCTTTAGTACAATGATTAAGTTGGTACCATATGTGTCGTCCTTCCACATGGATGTCGGTAGATGATGTCTTAATCACTAAGAAAGTTCTCTCTCCTTGACTCATTTCAGCATCTTCGAAATACCCGCACGTACACACAATCTCCGGGCTTGCTCGGTACTTCCTCATTGACAGCTGTATTTCCAGCAAGTGGATAGTCTCATGTATCATAGGTTGCTGCTGCATATATAGCTAAAGTTCTGAGTTTAACTGCTCCAAGCTCGGCCCTTTGTGTGGGCCTGTCCACATGAGCACTGGCATCGGTCTACCTGTGAGCATCTCAAGCAGAGTGAGCATCTCATGTATTGATAGATTGTGAAGCCAGCGGCAGCACATCAATCCAATTAAGGTTGGTGCTTGTGTAGATCTTGTTTAATTTGGCTGTCAATATCCCATGAATTCTTTCCACCATACCGTGTGACTGGGGATGATATACTCATCCAAACCTCTGTTTGACTTTCCAAGAATGCAGCATCAAATTAACTAGGTTCTGAATGAAGGCAGACTCATTCTCTGAGATGATTTCCGATGGTATACCAACCCTTCAGACATCTTCATTCATCATAAATGTTACTACTGTCCAAGCTCCTGCTTTCAACCTTATTTCCTCTGGTCCAGCTGATTTCACTCTCCCCCCATCTGTATCATGTTGCGGCCACAAATTGCCTGGTAATGTATCCAGTTGCGCATTCCCATATTGATCATCTTCCTCCACTGTCACTGGCATGCTCCGCTGGGTTGTTCCCTTGGCTTCCTTTGGATTCCCTGTCAAGTTGCAGCACGCTAGTGTTTTAATATAGCTGGCATCCCTGGATTCCCAAACCCCTGTCGTGAACATATACTATTCCCAAATTGTTTCTACATGCTTGGCCATAGGGCCTAAATCTTTAGATTGATATCCCTTCTTTACCAGTAAGACTACATGCAGTGCAGAGACTGGCACACTCTACCAGTTCAGCAGGAATGGACTTCTCTCTATTTGCAGGATCACATCCTGCTCCACTAATAACATTCCTTCACTTCTCACATTTGTGGAGCACTGTCTTTCCACTGCCACTGTCTTTCTCACATCTCATCCTGAGTTTTATCAAATATCATTGTGTAGTCCTGCTCAGACTTAGGTGGTCTTGCGTTTGTCAACATCGTAAACAACTCTGCTTCCCACATCCTCCAAATGTCTTGAATATCACTTGCTATATCCCTTATCCAATAAACATTAACATGTTTAACTTCTGGCATCATTAATTGTATATTGACCTTTTCTACGACCAAGTCCTGCTATGTGCACTCCAAACTTACTTCTAACCGTCAGCGATGTTTATTTGAATTATTTGTGAGTCATTATGAGACCATCTCCTTTGCTTCTCATTGAGGTGGGTTAGTGTATTTGCTGAGTTCGAAGGAACTGTGAAGGAGCAGAGGGAAATACTTACCCACAGTAAGTGAAGTACTAAGTAGAATCATGTTAGCATATTTTACATTCAAATGCATATATGTGCTGTGGGTTAGTGGTGAGGCTCGTTGGTGGGATAAACAGAGGCGAATGTTAGGAATGATAAGTAAGTTTGATGATACAAATATTCACAGGGTGAATGGTAGTGAGGAAGATAATCTCAGGTTCTAGACAGAAACAGATAAATTTGTCAGTTGGGCATGGCAGTGGTAGATGAAATTTAACTTTGAGAAATGTGACATGATGCTTCTTGCCAGGAGGCACAAGACAAGACAGTACTCAATGAGTGGTGGGATACTAGGAAGGTCAGAGGAAATAAAGATCCCTCAGTGTGGCATAAGTGGTTCATGGTTCAGTGAAAAAGGTGTCCCTACTAACAGGGATTTCCTGTCTGTGCTCTGGAGGACTTTGGTTCAGTCTCAATTGGAGTTTTGTGTGCAGTTCTGGTCACTGTACGATAAGAAGGATGTGATTGCATTAGACCGGGTGCACGAAGATATTCGTGAAAATGTTGCTGGGAGAGCAGCAGTTTAGTTGTGAAGACAGATTCTGGATAAGGTCGAGTTGCGATCTTACGAGTAGAGATCAGAGGATAAGACTATGCGGGGCATGGATTGGGGGAATCTAAAGCCGTTTTTTTCCCCCTTCTCTGAAGATCCAATAGCAATGTGACCCATTTTTTAGCTGAAAGGCTCGAGGTTCGAAGGGAAGATGGAAACCAGAGGACGGTCTGTTGAGTTGTGAATCTTCAAAATCTGTAAAAAGTAATTGAATGACAATCAAGGCAATGGAGTAAGTTTTGAAATGAGATTCGAGTAGTTTATAATATAATTTTCGAGTTCCAAACACGACAGATCGATGAGTCAAGTCTATCCCATAGGATGTTGTCATTCAATGATTTGTAAGTTAACTTTCTGAATTACTTTCTGTTTTTAGATTAGATTAGACGATTTACAGTGTGGAAACAGGCTCTACGGCCCAACAAGTCCACACTGACCCTCTGAAGAGCAACCCACCTAAACCCATTCCAATACATTTACTGCTTCACCTAACACTACGGCCAATTTAGCATGGCCAATGCATCTAAGTTTCACATAAGTAATTTTTGTCTTCGTTTTGAAGAACTATTAACTAGCGTACGTTCAAACTGTTGTGATGGTTACTATGAACTTCTGGTTCTGATTCAGAGAATTCATTCACAGATGGATTTTGCCACACGAGTTGCAAAAGTGAATTAAAAGGAAAGCAACAATATAACCATGTTGAGTAGAACACCTCTCAACGAACTCTACAACGAGAGGCACTAATGACCGAATAGCCTCAGCAACAATAACTGTCCTCAGTGAAAAGAAGTGCAAAAAATTATATTTTTAGGACTAATTGTGAGAGGAATAAAGCAAGTCTTGTTGTTTGAAGACTTCCTGCAATTAGCATTTGAGACCCAAGAGGATTCAATTAATTCAGAAATTGGGCTATTCAAATTGACTTCGTGAAAAACATCATTAAAGTGCACCTGTTGGGATAATTTTGTTGTTGAAAATGATTAAAACGTTGAAAGTGTCATCGTAATTTCCCAGTGGATATACCACACCATATAAAGTCAAGTCTCTGAAACTGTATTACCTCTAATTCCAACAGATTAACAGCTGCAGCAAGGGAGAGTTAGTGCCAAAAACAATAAAATGCATCTTCCAAGGCAAATGTTCGAAAAAGTTTACTACACCATTATTGCTGTTGTTGGAGTTCCTGGTAAGTCTTGGAACCACTCATGTTGTACATATCTCTGTATCTTCCAATTAGAATTATTCGGAATATGGGTTCCTATTCAAAGAGGAACAAGTAACCCCAGGGACCAAGTGTTACTGGGAGCAACACTCAAAGTAAAATTATGCTGAGTGTGGGTGACTAAATGGAGGGGAACAGCTTACCCAGTGGCTTTGTGCACGTAGGAGTATCTATGACTATAGAATTGAACTGAATACCTGACTACGTTCATAACGACAACCATAATTTGACTGTAAATGTGGAATGCTTCTTTCCTTTCTAATTTCTGATGTTTTCACTGATGAAATTGTCATTGTAGATGTAAAAACGATTGAATGCAAATTAGATAAATCACTGATGTGTATATTTGGTACAAAGTTTGCGAAGTTAAATGTTCCATTGGGGTGGATATATATAACTCATTGGCATATCATGAAAATAACAGAATAGCAATGTCAATTCACCCATTTGTCCGATTGACGTATAATATTTATTTAAAAATCTTTTGAACTGATTGATATTCCAGCAAGGTTGGGCAAGCCTCTATCATGGCTACTACATTTCTTTATCTAGACGTTAATAATGGAGGATCTGGACTAACAAGTGTTGACACTATTTGGCATCTGTATCTGATAAGATTTTGATTAATAATATTTGAATCAGTTATTCATAATCTAAGCGTTGTTGATTTTTAAAGTGATCACTGTCCATTACTTTGTGATGTGTGTCCTCCTCGGGAGGAAGAGGTTTTGTTAAGGATGTTGCACCTGTTAGTTTTAATGCAATATTATTAAAAAGCAAAATAAATTTAATAGGAAAGCATTCTGATGCAATAAATAATGGGCATCAGCACTTGTAATATTATGGCTGTGATAAATAAATGAATTAGAGAGGATTACAGAAAATAAAGAGAATACAATAAAGAATGCTGTATAATAATACAGAAAATCGTGAACAACATATTTGATGTCATACATATTCGTGAGATTCTGCTGGCCGTCTACATAATTCATGTTACTGGCAGAGCTCATAAATCTAATTTTCCAAGTAGAGAGCATTTGTCTTCTTTTCATGTGATAATGATAAACTTTCTGACTCTGCCAGGTGTCCAACCTCATCACACAAATCCAATTTTTGTTCCACAGCTTCTGACCATTCAACATAACCATGTGTTAAACTCTAAAGTGCGACAAACTCTTGATTGTTTAACTTGCAATTACAAACCATTTATTCCTTAATCAGATGTTCCTATTTTTATAGTTTTTTTTATTAACTGAAATAAAATCTCCGCGTTCTTAACGTATAAAGTATAAACATATATTGATAACAGGAAGCCTTTAAGAAACTGGATTCAATGAAATCATAACTCTTCATTATTGCACTGTCTACAGGTAAGATGGTTCTGGCACTAAAAGGACAATTATCTCAGCTGTCATACATCGATGCACGAATTCTGAAAGATCGTGTCCTTGACCTCAAACTCTGCAGTTGCCTCACCAATGCTCTTCCCTCCACTTGTCATGTCCAAAGCGAGGATGTGTCCACACAATTACACCACGTTCAGCACAATTTGCAACTCTTTGTATAAGGAAGACATTTGCTTCCCAAAACTTCATGATACCAACCAGCTTGGTATTGTAATTAATAAATAACATTCGCACTCTGCGAACACCAGACAATAATAATCTTAAACAGGAAGAATCTACCAAACACCCATTGACCTACAATGCCATTACCATCCCTGAATGCACGATGAGCATCACAGAGTTGCATGATTGAAAAGCACACTTCATCCAACTTGTCCATGCTTACGAAGTTCTGTCTTTCATAGAACCCACATTGTGTGGAAACAGGCAGCTCAGTCCAAAAAGTCTGCATCCGACCCCCCACGTTATCTCCTGCATTTCCAATGGCTAACACACCAAACCTACACATCCCTGAACACCAGGGAAAGTTTACCATAGTCATACCACCTGACGTGTAGTTTTGGACTTTTGCAGGAAGTTTGTGCGTCTGATAGAAACTGAAGCAAAACACGGGGAAAACGTGTAAACTCCATAAAGACAGTTGCAGTGTGGTTGGAATCTAACCTGACTCCCTTGTACTGTGAGACAGCAGTGCAAACCACTGAAAGACTGTGCCATCCCAAGCCCTCTATACTTTTCCTATTCATGTATCTGTCCAAATGACTTTTGAATATTACATCTGTACCGGTATTTATAAATTCCTGCGGCAGCTCATTACAAAACTTAATCACTTTCTGCGCGTTGCCCACCAAGAGTCTCCGATTCGGTGTTTTACTGATTCCGGGTGTTTTTATATTTATGAGTGTTTTGTGATGGGTAACTACAGCTAGGCAGAGTAAACTGTAAAGTGAAATAAATACCATCTCCCGACCCACCACTCCACCGCCCCTAAAAAGACGTGCTCGTGTTTCTGACGTTAATTTTCTGCCCATGTGATTCTGTTTGTCTTTTGAAAGTGCAAGATATTTCACTTGAGAGAAGCTACTGCAGTGGTTCTCATGACATTGTACTGAACAAAAAGAAACCTGAATTCTAAAATTCAACATGTATCGAGAAAATTTAATTAATCATTTCAAATCTATTTTCTTATATTTTCTTTCATCTTACAGTTAGTCTGATGGCAATTGCATTCTTATCTCGGAGCAAGTGTGGCCTGTCAACATGTTCCACTCGCTATCTCGTAGCCATGGCACTGTCTGATCTATTGTTCATTATTTTTGATAATATATTTGATGAGTTTGGTTACTATTATTATCCGCTGTCTTTTCTGGACATCACTCCTGTTTGTAGTGTTCTCCACGTCCTGAGCTACTTTACTATTGATTGTTCTGTCTGGTTCACTGCTGCTTTTACATTTGATCGATTTGTAGCCATTTGTATTCATCAGATGAAATCTCAGTATTGCACAGAGAAAACAGCAATAAGAGTTCTAGCAACGATCTGCATTTTCTTCTCTTTAAAGAGTATTCCCAATTATTTCATATATGAATCCGGAATGATCATTAATAACATTCCATGGTACTGTCACACAAAAGACAGTTATTATAACAATGTACATTGGGTGAGTTTTGCATATATTGAAATATTTTTAACACCATGTCTCCCATTCATTTTTATTGTGTTCCTCAACGTTCTGACGGTCAGACACATTTTTGAGGCCGTTAAGGCACGTAAAGGACTGAGGGGTCAGAGAAAATCAGAGACTGACCCAGAAATAGACAGCAGAAAGAAATCTGTGATTTTACTCTTTGCCATATCCGCCAATTTTATCCTTCTCTGGTTTGTGTATATATTATATATATTCAATGTTTTTTATTATGCGGATGATTTCTATCTCTTTCAACAAGTTGCATACATGCTGCGGAACCTAAGTTGCTGCACAAATGCAGTTATTTATGTGGTGACACAGAAACAATTTACAGATCAGTTAAAGTATGCCGTTAAATATCCAGTTATAAAAACAATTCAATTGATGAATAAATTCAAGTGACTGAGAGCCAACATGAGATGCAGCAGATAATGGAGCGAGGTGTCCACGTGAGGAATGAACGAAAGGAAAACAAAAGGAGTTGCAACAGAATTTTGTTGTTTTTTCCAATGAGAAAGAAATGACTCCATCCAAGGAGCAACACGGAAGAGACGAGAGGAACAAAGTCAAAGTAAACTGCTGATTGCAATGAGCAGCAGAATACAGAAAGCTAAACAACAAAGCCCAAACCAAAGAGGAATGATTCATGCCTCAGAGAAAAACAATCTCCCAAGCAATCACTGCACAGCAAGTGAAGCTGACACGAAAATAAACTATCTGGTGAATGTATCATCGTTCTCTGCAGGCTAGAGTGGGAAACCCTTTCTCCAATAACTCTCGGATCCACACAGCTGGACACATTACAAAAACATGAGCATCTTCCAATTAAAGAAAAATAAATGGCATACTGTATAATATATGTTTTTAAATCATAAATGTGTTTCCAGGGATAATTTGTTTCCATTCAGTTCCCCAGGCTTGAACCAGATATCTGTTCCTTCCTTTGTTTATTTTTCTCATGATTTATTTAATCTGAAACAGAGGACCCGAAAAATGTTGCTGTATGATCTAATCCTTTTTTTCTAGATATTTAGCTATTACAGGTCATTTTCACAAATTCCAGGAGCAGCAATTACTGTTTTCTAAGCTGTTGTGTTGTTTTGGAAATTTTGGGGAAAAGAAAGATTAGAATAAAAATGACACTTTTCAAAAAGACAGAGAGACAAAGGCAAAAACCTCGTGCTCAAAGTATTAAAGCAGAAAGAAACCGACACAACTGCTTGACACAGCTGTTTCAGAGAAGTATCTTTGGACAACGAAGTGTGTCTATGAAACATTAACCAACTGTCAAATTCCAAGATGTATTTGAAGGAATTTGCGAGAGAGAGCTCGCGGTACAGGAGCAGCTAAGTGCATAGTTTTAAAAATATTTTAAGTGGAACCTCACTGCCCTTTTTTTGGAGGTCTGCAATAGTGAAGAGTGTGGATTCTTTCTGATGATACGTTTATTGAGTTCTGCCTCTTGATTAAATTTAAAAATACAAAATATTGATACTGAAGTTGCCTGGAGCAGTGCTTTGTTAGAGCAGTAAGACTGTGCTATTTCTTGTCACTATAGATCGTTCAGGTGTAAAGATTGCCTTCAGGAGCGTGATGTGCCCTTCCTCTACAATGTGAAGGGTTAGGGAAAGTTTCCATGCTACGGTTGAGTACGTTGGCAGTAAGGGTGTTTGGTTATGAATTCAATAAGATTATTTTGATCAGCTGGAACGGTAGTTAGAGGCAGTGAAGAATTTACAGGAGCCTAGCAGTTATAGGAAGCGAGAAAATCCGCAGATACAGTCATGTAGATGGTTTACGTACATTTAAGTTCGGAAGAAGAGGCAGGTAGTGCTGGAGTTTCTAGTGGCTATCGCCATCTCAAAGAAGTATGGTGCTTGGGCTGTACTCGAGATGGATCTCAGATGCATGTAGCACCAGCAATCAAGTTTCTGTCAACAAGCCAGGCTTTAATGTAACGTAAAGTGTCAGGTTCCAAGCGATTGGTTGTGATAGGAAGCTCTAAATTCAGTGGTAGAAACATTCTGCAGGGCACCGCGAGAATGGCTTGATGCCTCCTCAGTGCCCTGATCAAGAATATCACGGACAGGGTGCACAATCCGCTCAAAGGTAAAAACAATGACTGCAGATGCTGGAAACTAGATACCGGAATACCGTGGTGCTGGAAAAGCACAGCAGTTCAGGTCGCATCCGAGGAGCAGTGAAGTCGACTTTTCGGGCAAACGCCCTTCATCAAGAATACAGGCAAAGTGCCTGAAGGGTGGAGAGATAAATGAGAGGAGGGTGGGGGTGTGGAGAAATAGCATAGAGTACAATAGGTGAGTGGGGGTGCGGATGGAGGTGATAGGTCACGGAGGAGGGTGGAATGGACAGGTGGAAAAGAAGATAGGCCAGTCGCACAGGATATAGGGACGGTGCTGAGCTGGAAGTTGGGAACTGGGGACAGGTGGGGGGAAGGGGAAATGAGAAAACTGGTGAAGTCCACATTGATGCCCTGGGGTTGAAGTTGTCCGAGGCGGAACATGAGGCGTTCTTCCTCCAGGCCTCGGGTAGTGAGGTAACAGCGTTAAAGGAGGCCCAGGACCTCCATGTCCTCGACTGTGTGGGAGGGGGAGTTGACATTTTGGGCCACAGGGCAGTATGGTTGGTTTGTGCGGGTGTCCCAAAGATGTTTCCTAAAGCAGAAGCTAAAAATAAAAAGCAGGTGAACCCTAAGGCATAGTAAGAAAATGGAACAAAAGAGGACAGGGGGTATCATTTTTGATAAGGGATAGCATTACATCCAAATATAAATGGAAAACGAACAGGTACGGGACATGAGAATTCATTGGCAGAGCAAGGAAACCCTCCCCCACCCCCCAGGCTTTCAATAGCATCATCACGAATAAAAGAATGACTAGGGTTAGATTAGGGCTAATGTAGCATAGTAGTGCAAAGTGGTGCGTGGAGTCAGAGGAGATATATTGAGCTCTAAATGAACATGTTTCGTAAGTATTCGCACTAGAAAAAAACAATGTGCGCGTGGATAATATGAAATACAAGCTACTAGACCAGATGGGATTGCGGTGCATAAGGAGGAGGTGTTAGCAGTTCTGGAAACTATGAAAATAGACAAGTCCCCTGTGCTGGATAGGATTTATCCGAGGATTCTCAGGGAAGTCAAGGAGGAGATTACCCAGCCTTTGGGTTTGATTTTTATATCGTCATTGTCTACAGGATTCGTGCCAGAAGACTGGAGGATAGCAACTGCTGTTCCCTTGTTCAAAAAGGGGAGTAGAGACAACCTTGGAAATTATAGACTTGTGAGCCTCAATTCGGTTGTCAGCAAAGTTTGGAAAGGGTTGTTCGAGACAGGATTTATAATCATCGAGAGATGAATAAGTTCATTAGGGATATTTAACACGGTTTGGTGAAGGGTAGGACGTGCCTCACGAGCGTTAGTGAGTTCTTTGAGAAGCTAAACAAGCAGGTGGATGGTGGTAAAGCGGTTGATATCGTCGATATGAATTTCAGTGAAGTGTTTGATAAGTTTCCCACTGTAGGCTATTGCACAAATATGGAGACATGGGATTGAGGGTGATTTAGCAGTTTGGATGAGAAATTAGCTAGCTTAAAGCAGACAGAAGGTAACAGTTGATGGGAAATAATCATCCTGGAGTTTGGTTATTAGTGGCGTTCGGCAAGGATCTGTTTTCGGGTCACTGTTTATCATTTTTATAAAAGACATAAATGAGAGAATCGAAGTGGGGCTTAGTAAATTTGCGGATGACACTAAGATTGGTCGAGTTGTGGATCGTGGTGAATGATGTTGTATTTTACAGAGAATATAGATAGGCTGCATAGTTGGGCAGACAGTTGGCAAATGATTTTTAGTGTGGAAAAGTGTGAGGTGATTCACTTTGGAAGAAGGAACAGGAATACAGAGTACTGGGCTCATGGTAATGTGAGAAACAAAGCTCACTCACTTCAATAATTTCAGTCCGAGACAGGATCTGAATCAGTAGTGTCATTTATTTCACACTTGCAAGTGGGTGTGATGTCCACAAGTCAGGGACAAAACACACTGAATTCAACAAATACTTGATTTTTATATAATTTGGTTCCTACATATGGTTTTCTTATTTCATTGTTCCCCCCACCCCAACCACCCCACCGCCCCCGTTGACATTCTCAACTTCCCTAAGACCGGTACACATTACCCCTGTTTATCTCATGTCTTATCCGGCCTTGTCTGTGACAGAATGCTTATTTCTGGACTCACAAGGCCATGTGACCTCATCCCATCTTCTGCTTACCATTCTCTGCTCCCTCCATCTGTGCTGCCCCTTACAGCTTTTTATCACTGAGCCCTTTTAATTGATGTTTGGTCCTGTGTTTCTGTAAAAGTGGGAAACTAATGTTTATACCAACTGTTTATCCAAGCATATCTAGTTTAGCTACCTCACTTTACAGCATTTTATCTAGTGCCTGTATTCCCTACCATTGTTTTGCAGTCCCGTTTCTTTCTTGCATACATTTTTAGCTAATACAAAAAAAATGATGCATTTCCTCCACATAGTTTCCATTCTTGTTGACTCAGCTCCTGGCTGAAACAATTACACACTGGTGTGAGTTCATTTCTTTTGATATAATCAATTATAATTGCAGAATTGCAGAAGTAACATTATTTTACCTATATCCTACAGTAAGATTCTTGGTAATGTAGATGAAAAGAGAGATCTTGGTGAAAGGTACTTCAGATCCTTGAAAATTACCGCCAAGGTTGAGAGGAGAGTAAGAAGGCATACAGTTTGTTAGCTGTTATTGATCTTGGATTGAGTTTCAGGTCCACGAGATCAAAAACAACAATGGTACAACCACATTTGGATTTTTGCGTACAGTTCTGGTCACCGCATTATCGGAAGGTTGTGGATGATTTGGAAATGTTTCAGAAGGGATTTGCCAGAATGTTGCCAGTTGTGGAGGGAAGATATCACGTGAAATGGTTGAGAGATCTGAGGGTGTTTTCTTTACAGCGAAAAAGATTGAGAGGCGACCAAAATGATTCATATAAGGTAATCAGACATTTAGGTCGGTTGGACAGTGAGAGCCTATTTCCTCTGATGTAATGGCTAGCACGAGGGGATGTAGTCTTAATTTGATGGGGTGTAGATATAGGACAAACATCAGAGCTAGTTTCTTTACTCTGACAGTAGTAGCTGTGTGGAACACACTGCCTGCAACACTGGTAGACTCGCCAACTTTAAGGGCATTTAAATTGACATTGGAAGAGGCATATGCACGAGAATGGATTACTGTAGGTTAGATGGGCTTCAGGGTGATTCCACAGGTCGGCATAACATCGCGGGACAAAGAGAACGTAACGTTCGATGTTCTATGTACCTAAGGAGGTTGCACTTAGTAACACATCCTGGGATGTGGAGCGGGAACTGAGAAAGGAATGATTACCTTATCGGGATTGTACTATACACCCTACAACCTTTGGGCGGCACGGTGGCACAGTGGTTAGCATTGCTGCCTCACAGCGCTGGAGACCCGGGTTCAATTCCCGCCTCAGGCGACTGAATGTGTGGAGTTTGCACGTTCTCCCCGTGTCTGCATGGGCTCCTTCCGGGTACTCCGGTTTCCTCCCACAGTCCAAAAGATGTGCAGGTTAGGTGAATTGGCCAGGATAAATTGCCTGTAGTGTTAGGTGAAGGGGTAAAAGTAGGGGTATGGGTGGGTTGCGCTTCGGCGGGTCGTTGTGTACTTGTTGGGCCGAAGGGTCTGTTTCCACACTGTAAGTTAATCTAATAATCAACTGGAAAAGGAGATCGGAGTTATCTGTAAGAATGGTGATGGTAGGGGATTTTAACCTTGCAAACAAAAGCTAAAGGAAAGGAATTTGTCAAGTGTGTGTAAGAAAATGTTCTAATAAATTATGTAGAGACAGTGAATAACTTTACTTACTCTTGGGAAACTTTGCAGAGCAGGTCACTGAGGTGTCAGTGGGGGAGCGCGTTGGGCCAGAGGCTATTATTCTATTGTTTTAAAATCGTGATGGGTAAATATTGAGCAGTTCTAAAACTTAATGTTCTAAAGTGGAGGAATGCCAATTTTGAAGGGATTAGGTAAGAATTTTCTGAAGCTGATTGGGTGCGAATATTCGCCAGTAAAGCAACAGTTTGGAAAGTATGAATCCTGAAAACATAATGAGCATCCAGAGACAGGATGTTCCTGTTTGGGTGAAGGATATTGCTAGCCTGAAAAGGGAATACTGGATCACTAGAGAAATTGAGGTTGTGGTTCACAAAAACAACGAAACATATGTCAGGTATCGGCAGCAGAGATCGAGTGAATCATTAGCAGACTGTAAAGGTAGTCGGAATACACTTGAGAGGGGAATCAGGAGAGTGAAAAGAGAACATGAGATAACTTTGGCAAATAGGGTTAATGCGAATCTAAGTTCATGTTACACATAAAAGAAGGACAAAAGGCTAACTAGGGAGAGAGTAGGATGCCTTAAATGTCAGCAATGCAACCGATGAATGGAGCAAGAGGGGGTGGGGATATTCTGAACGAGTATTTTGCATTAGTGTTTACAATGAAGAAGAAAATGGAAGGTGTGGAAATCGATAGTGATATGTTGAAAAATGTCCATATTAGAAGGGAGCAGGTGCTGAATGTTTTAAAATGCATATAGGTGGATAAATCCCAGGACTTTATCAGGAAAACTCTCCATCTCTGTGGGAAGCTGGAGAAATGATTGCTGTGCACTTTGCTGAGATCTTTGCTTCATCAATAGTCAGAGGTGACGTGCCACATGACTGGCTGTTCACCGAAGTGGTGTCACTATTTGAGAAACGTAGGAAGGAACTGCAGATCAAAAAAAAAAGCTAATATCAGTGATGGGCTAGTTTTTGGAACGAATCCTGAGGGAGAAGATATGCAAGCATTTGGAATGACCAAGATTGATTCGGGATAGTCAACGCTGCTTAATGCATGAGAAGTCATGTCTCAATAACGTGTTTGAATTTTTTGAAGATGTAACGGAAAATGAATGATGAGGGCAGAATGGTGGACGTGATCTTTGGGGTTTTTCATGATGCATTTGCAGATTTCATATGATAGAGTGGTTAGCATGGTGACATCACATGGAATATAGGGATAACTGGCTCTTTCGATCCCAAACTGGCTCCAGGGTAAAAGACAGGCAGTGGTGTTGTTTGTTTATTTTCCAGGCTGGAGGCCTCAGACCAATGTTTTGCCATAGGGAGTCGATTGTTGGTCCACTGCTTTTCGTTATTGTTTTAAATGATTTGGAAGTGAGCATAGGAGTTATTGTTAGGAAGTTCACAGCTGTCACCAAAACTGGAGATGCAGTGCACAGCGAAGATTACCTCAGAGTACAATGGGACCTTGATCAGTTGGACCAGTGTGTGGAGGAGTGGCAGGTAGAGTTTAATTTGGATAAATGCGATGTGCTGCATTTTGGAAAGGTAAATCAGTACAGGATATATGCAGGTAATGGTATGTTCATGGGGGTGTGTTGCTGAACAATGAGATCTTGTCGTGTAGGTTCATAATTCCTTGAAGGTGTATCATCAGGTAGATAGGATAGAGAAGAAGGCGTTTCGTTAGCTTGCCTTTACTTTTCAGTGCATTGAGAATAAGAGTTGTGAGGTCCCGTTGCGGCTGTACACGATATTGGTTTGGCCAATTTATGAATATTACATGGAATTCTGCTCTCCCTCCTTTAAGAGGGAAGTAATTAATCTTGAAACCGTTCAGAAAAGATTCACCATAATGTTGTCATTTCAGCGTTTGAGGGAGAGTGAGACACTGAACTGCCTGGGGCTGTTTTCCCTGTAACGATTGTCACAGAGGAGGGAACATTTGTTTTTTATTTATAAAATCATGAGAGCCGTAGAGAGAGTAATTAAGATTGTATATTCCATGGGCTGGGGGAATCCAGAAATAGAGGCAAAGGTTTTATGGTGAGTGGGAGGAATTCATAGGGGTATTGAGATTTTACACAGTACATGATGTGAATATGGAATGAGCTGCCAAAGGAGGTGGCGAAGGCTGGTACATTTCGAACATTTATTGAACGGCTGGATGGGCATATAACCAGGAAGGGTTTCGAGGGAAATGGGCCAAATGGGACTAGATGGACCTGGGATATCTGGTCAGCATGGAAGAGTTGGAAAAGAGTGTCTGTTTCCATGTTGGACAACACGATGAGACATCAATAAGAGCATGGCTGAACTGTGATCTAACCCCTCATTCCTTCCTTTGTCCCTTACCTGCAACATTTTCGTCCTCAATTCGATTTCAAACAGTAACACACTTCCCGTTGTGTTATGGAATACACATGGTCGTCGCCCTCATCCCTTGTGGCATGTCCTGCTACCGAGCACAGCATCTGATTTCAGGTCAGTATGAAGTACAGAAGGAACTCAGTGCCGGTGGAGGAGTGTGTCTTGATACATAAAATCGTTGATATCATCGATGAACTTCCAGTCTCTAACACCGTATTAATTAAACATGTGAATATTACATTGTGTGTTGGAATAGAGAAAGCTGAATTTTATTTCCTGTCACATTCTGTTCCTCAATCAACATTATTTTTGGAGTGTTTCTGTGACGTGAGGCAAAACACTCCCACCTTCTCAGGGGCTGATAAGAATGGGGGAATAAATGCTGAACCCAGCCAATGATGCCCACATCCCATTACCGAATGACAAAACATTCCCTTTGTGTTCCTCATCACTCACTGCCTCTGCAGACATAGCAAACCATCCTCACCTCCCTAGTCCCACGGCTCGATGACATTGGCAAAACATTCTAAACTTTGGTGTGACTATCCCATGAGGTCACACTGATTTGTGTACATCAAAAAATAAAATGATATTTAATACTTAATAAATTTTGTAGCTTCAACAACGCAGGGCTCGGGTCTGTCACTCGACTTCTCACTCACACAGCCACACAGACACTCACACACATACACACACAGAGAGACACACACACATTATATCTCTGTTAAACAATCCCTGAATGTTAGTTTAATGCCGGACATCCACACACCTGGGTCAGGCTCAAGACACACCTCCTCCCCTGCACTGAGTTCCTTCTGTACTGCATCCTGACCTGAAGTCAAATGCTGTGCTCGGTAGCAGGACATGCCACAAGGGATGAGGACGACGACCATGTGTATCTTCAGAACAGCAATCTAACAGGGAATCAGAACAGAACAGTGAGAAACAAATAATGACCTTGGTGTTGAATTTGTAGAGTAGTTCATGTGCTATGTGTGTGTACATGTCCGTGTGGTCTGCCATAGTGTTTGTCTCTGTCTGTGCATCTGAATATAAGATAATGAGAGTAGAGAGTGAATTTAACTCAGCCCCTCTTGCCAGATTATACATGCCTTTAAAAACATGTATAAAACAGCTGTATAAAACTCCATGCTTTACCTGTCTGGGGATTTGTTGATGGCTACAGTGTGGAATAGTGTTTCGTCTGCATCAAACCCTGTGCTGGCCATACCGTGAGGGTTGTTGGGGATACATTGAAGATATTGAAAATGTGTTGCTGGAAAAGCGCAGCAGGTCAGGCAGCATCCAAGGAGCAGGAGAATCGACGTTTCGGGCATGAGCCCTTCTTCGGGAATCATGTCCGAAACGTCGATTCTCCTGCTCATTGGATGCTGCCTGACCTGCTGCGCATTTTCAGCTCTGATCTCCAGAATTTGCAGTCCTCACTTTCTCCCATACATTAAAAATAGCCTTACAGTATATCCAACTCTATCCTTTCCCGAACAAGAAAGCGTTTGATGGGGACAGTGTAGGGGGATATTAACTTTGGAACATTAGAACTATGCTAAGCCATTCCGTCCTTAAGCCTGATCTATCATTCGATGTGGTCATGGTCATGGCTGATGTGTCCCCTCACTCCATGTATCTTCCTTTGGCCCACACCCCTCAAGACCTTCACTGACTAAAAACATATCTGTCCGAGATTTAAACGGAACATCAGACCCGGCATCTTCACTGTTTGTGGCAAAGGATTCCAAATCTCTCTCATGCCTTGTGACTCAAAGCACATCTTAAGTCTCTCCTGAGGTCACTGGGCATTCAGCCTCAGGCACTGCTCCATCTCGTTCTACAATCTGCAACCAGTAGGCATTCTTTATCTTGGTGGAACATGTCTCATCCAGTTGATGCCTTGAAGGCTTTGATTAGATCTCTCCTCAGTCTTTTCAATCTGAGCGTAAACATTTGTACAATCTCTCCTCAGAGTTTATCCCCTCAAGTCCAGGCTCATTCTTCCTTCTAAATGTTTCTTCCCGTACTCCCGATCTTTCAATTTCTTTGTGTAATTTGGAGGGAGCATCTGCACTGTTTGCAATGCTGCTTAACTTTAATCCTACCCCAGTGCTCTGCTTATATTAGGAGTGTATTATCGAAGCAGTGTAGAAAGCGCTTTACTCTGCATTGAACACTGTGCTGCACCTGTCCAGGGAATGCTTAATAGGAGTAGTATAGAGGGTTCTTTACTTTGCGTCTGACTTCATTCTCCACATATTTCCGTGAGGTCAAGATTGAAAATGTGAGAGGGGCACATACTCTGATTGAACCCTGAAATGTTGCTGCCCTGAGTGTATTTGATGGGCTCAGGATGGGGGAAGTCGGTGATTTTATCAATATCTGACCGACGCTGAAAGTGGCCTGGGAATTTCAAAAGCTGCAGAGTAGAGAGAACTCTATTCTCTATGTAATCCCATTCTCTACTTGCACTGGTTTAAATTTGGCGAGTCTGGTGAATGTCCGGAGAACAGAAACAATGTGACATGTGAATTAATGCTTTGTGGAATTTACACTGAAGACAACATAAATCAAACGGTCTTATGTAAATTTGGTAGCAGAAACACAGAAAGCTTCTGTTCTGTTCCTTATCTCCAAATTTCAGTTAGGGCAAAAAATACTGTCACAATGTGCAATGAATCAAAACTGACTTCTGTCCCATATTCATGTATCATCACAATATGAACTTTCGTTTCAGAGATAGTAAATGGAGGAGTTTTTTGAAGGTGATTAAAATGCAAATTCCAGAGGTGGCTTGCAGTGAATCCCGGAGACAATGTCACATCTCCACAGTTTTTATCTTTCTTTCCAGGCACCAAATATCTGCGCGACACAAATATGCCAAAACTGATATAGTTCACCCACTGAATTGCACGTGTACAGACATGTTCAGATCCTGATGATGAGCTTTTGACCGAAACGTCGATGTTCCTGCTCCACGGATGCTGCCTGCCCTGCTGTGCCTTTCCAGCGCCACTAATTCAGACTTGTTCAGTGTCTGTCGCAAAGTTTGAATTCAGCAGAGCTAGGCCCCATCCTCAGTCTTTGTCAAATGCCACAAAAACCAGCTTATGTAAAGACAGGACGTGACGGCTCAGCTAGGGCGCTTGAGAGTAACAATGCAGGCAGGAAGGACATAAAGAGAGAGCTGAGAAGATCCAGGAGGGGCCATAAGAAGTCTTTGGCAGGTAAGATCAAGGAAAGCCGAAAGCATTCTAAATGATGCTAGGAACAAAATTCTGACATTACATAGATCTGGGTCATTCAAGGGCAGAGCATGGAAAAGTAGAACAGAGAGTGCAGTACAGGGCATTCGGCCCTCGATGTTGTGCCAACCTGTGGAACTAATCTCAAGCCTTTCCATCCTCAACTATTTCATTTTCATCCGTATGTGTATCCAATGACCATTTCAAGATGACGAGTCAACACCGATTTCTGGCAGTGTGTTCCACGCACCTACTATTCTTTGAGTAAAGAAACTTCATCTGTCACTTGTCTTAAACCTATCATTCCTCAGTTTAAAAGTATGTCCCCTCGTGCGAGCCATCAGCATCTGAGGAAAAAATGCTCTCACTGTCCACACGATCTAAACCTCTGATTATCTTATATGCATCAATTCAGTCACCTCTCAAACTTCTTCTCTCTAACTAAGACAGCTTCAATTCCCTCAGCTTTTCATCATAGACGTTGCCTCTATATCAGATTTTCATAAATCTCCTCTTAACCCTTTCCAAAGCTTCCGTATTCTTCCAATAATATGGTGCCCACAACAGTACGAACTAATCCAAGTGTGGCTGCGCCAGAGTTTTGTACAGGTGCAGCATGACTTCGAGGCTTCGAAACTCAATCCCTGTCCCAATAAAAGCTAACACACTGAATACTTTCTTAACAACACTATCAACTTGGGTGGCAACTTTCAGGGATCCTTGTATGTGGACAGCAAGATCTCTATGCTCATTTATGCTCACCAAGAATCTTACCATGCCCCCAGTTCTCTTTATTACCATTGCTCCTTCCAAAGTAAATTGTCCCATACTTTTCCACATTAAACTCCATTTGCCACCTCTCAGCTCAGCTCTGGAGATTAGCTATGCCCTTCTGTAACCTGCAGCGTCATTCGGGGCAGTCCACAACTCCACTGATCTTAGCGTCATCCGCAAATTTACGAAACCTTTCTGTCACACACTCACCTCGGTCATTTTTAAAAATGACAAAGCACAATGTCCCCAAAACAGATTATTGTGGCATACCACGAGTAACTACTCCAGATTGAAAATTTTCCATCAACCACCACCCTCTGCCCTTTTTGAGTTAGCTGATTTGTGTTCCAAACCCATTGAATTAACATTAACCCCTTGACTCCGTATTTTGTATAATAGCCTACCATTGTGAAACCTATCAAACGCCTTACTGAAATCCACATACACCACATCAACCGCTTTACAGACATCCACCTTTTGGTCCCCATTTGAAAGAGCTCAATAAGGTTTGTGAGACACGAACTACGCTTCACAAAACCATGTTGACTATCACTAATGAGCTTTATTATCTCTTGATGGTTCGATATCCTATCTCTCATAAACTTTCCAATATTTTAACTATTTTAGCCAAAGTAAGGCTCCCTGGTCTGTGATTACCAGGGTTGTCTCTACTCCCCTTCTTGAATAATGGGACCGTATTGGCTGTCCTGCAGCCTTCTTGCACTCGTCCTGTAGATAATAACGACAATAAGATCAAAGCGAAAGGCTCTGCAATCTCCTCCCTAACTTCCCAGAGAATCCTATGATAAATCCCAACCAGCCCAGGGGAGTGTTCTATCTTCACACTTTCCACAATTGCTAACACCTCCTCCTTGTGAACCTCAATCTCGTATAATCTAATATCTTGTATCTGAGTATTCTCCTTGACAACATTGTCTTTTCCAAGTGGGAATGCTGACGAAAGTTATTCATTTGGCGCGTTCCTGTGATTCCACTCACAACTTCCTACTACTATACACGATTGTCCCTAATCTTTCTCTCGTCATACCTTTATTTTTGATAAACGTATAGAAAGCTTTGGGTTTTCCTTGATCTTATCTGCCAACTGCTTGTTCCGCCCCCTTCTGCCTCTTCGTAGCTCTGTCACAGAGATCTTTCCTGGCTAACTTGTAATTCACAAATGCCCTTACTGAGCCTTCACGTCTGATCCTATTATAAACTTAATTCTTCCTCTTTTGAAGAGATTCAACATCTTTAGTAAACCACGGCTCCCTGGCGCGACCACTGCCCTACCTGGCAGGTGCACATTTATCAAGGTCACGCAATATGTGTTCCTTGAATGAGCTCCAAATTTCAACTGTGCCAATCCCCTGCAGCTTCTTTCCCCATCCTCTGCATCCTAAATCTAACCTAATCACATCATAATTGTCTTTCCCCCAACAATAACTCTTGCCCGGCTTTATATACTTACCTCTTTCCATCGCTAAAGTACAAGTAATCTCATTGTGATCATTATCCTCAAAGTACTCACTTACCTGAAAATCTGGCACCTGGCGTGATTCGTTACCTCGTACCAAATCCAATCAAGCCTCTGCCTTTGTTAGCTTTTCTACATAGTGTATCAGGAAACCATCCTGAACACACTGGACAAAAACTGACCCGCCTGTACTCCGTCTATGTTATTTTCAAACTATATTTCGAAAGTTGAACTGCCCCATAACAACTACCCTGTTACTTTTGCTCCCATCCAGAATTCTCGTTACTCTGTTCCTCTACGTTTCTGGAATTATTTGGAAGCCTGTAGAAAACAGCCAATCGGGTACCTTCTCATTTCCTGCTTCTAAACTCAGTCCATATTACCTCAATAGACGAGTTCTCAAACGTTCTTTCTGTCATTGTAATACTATCCTTGACTCACTGTTGCTGCCTGAAGTATTGCTGTCTTCCCCTCATAGCATTCTCTGGGAAGTTAGGGAGGAGATTGCAGAAGCTTTTTCTTTGACCTTACTGCCATTATTATCTACCGGACGAGTTGAGAAGACTGGAGGATAGCAAATACGGTCCTCCTATTCAAGAAGGGGAGTGGAGACAACCCTGGTAATCATAGACCAGTGATCCTTACTTTGGCTAAAATAGTTAAAATATTGGAAAGTTTATGAGACATAGTATATCTAACCATCAAAGGAGAATAAAGCTGATTAATGACAGTCAACATAGTTTTGTGAAGGGTAGTTCGTACCTCACAAACCTTATTGAGCACGTTCAAAAAGGGGCCAAACAGGTGGATGATGGTAAAGCGGTTGATGTGGTGTATATGGATTTCAGTAAGGCGTTTTGTAAGGATCCAATGGTAGGCTATTCTACAAAATACGGAGGCATGAGGCTAAAGTTAATTTCATAGGTTTGAATCAGAAATTAGCTGGCTCAAAGAGGGCAGCGGGTGATGGTTGATAGAAAATGTTCAATCTGGATTACAGTTACTCGTGGTGTAACACAATAATCTGTTTTGGGGAAATTGTGCTTTGTCATTTTTATAAATGACTGAAGTGAGTGTGCAGCAGAAAGGGTTCGTAAATTTGTGGATGACACTAAGTTCAGTGGAGTTGTGGGCTGTGCGGATTAATGTTGCAGGTTATAGAGGGACATAGCTAATCTCCAGAGCTGAGCTGAGAGGTGGCCAATGGAGTTTAATGTGGAAAAGTGTGGGACAATTCACTTTGGAAGGAGCAATTGTAATAAAGTGAACAGGGAGCATGGTGAGATTCTTGGTGAGCATAAATGAGCATAGAGATCTTGTTGTCCACATACAAGGATCCCTGAAAGTTGCCACCCAAGTTGATAGTGTTGTTAAGAAAGTATTCGGTGTGTTAGCTTTTATTGGGACAGGGATTGAGTTTCGAAGCCTCGAGGCCATGCTGCACCTGTACAAAACTCTGGCGCAGCCGCACCTGGAGCAGTGCGTACAGTTGTGGGCACCACATTATTGGAAGAATATGGAATCTTTGGAAAGGTTAAGAGGAGATTTATGAGGGTGCTGCCTGATATGGGGACAGCGTCTCATGATGAAAGACTGAGGGAATTGAAGCTGTCTTATTTAGAGAAAAGATGTCTGAGAGGTGACTTAATTGAGATATATAAGATGATCAGAGGTTTAGATAGGGTGGACAGTGAGAACATTTTTCCTCAGATGCTGATGGCTCGCACGAGGGGACATAACTTTAAACTGAGGGATGATAGGTATAAGACAAGTGAAAGATGTGGTTTCTTTACTCAGAGCATAGAGGTGCATGGAACATACTACCAGAAATAGGTGTAGACTCGCCATCTTTAAAGGGACATTGGATACACATACGGATGAAAATGAAATAGTTGAGGATGGAAAGGCTTTAGATTGATTCCATAGGTCGGCACAACATCGAGGGCCGAATGCCCTGCACTGTACTCTCTGTCCTACTGTTCCATGCTCTGCCTTTGAATGACACAGATCTTCATAAAGTAAGTCTTTTGTTCCTGGCATTCTTTAGAATCCTTTCGATTTCCTTGATCTTACCTGCCAAAGACTTCCTATGTCCCCTCCTGGATCTTCTCAGCTCTCTCTTTATGTCATTCCTGTTTTGCCTTGTTACTCTAAAGCGCCCCAGCTGAGACTTCACGCCTCATCCTTACATAAGCTGGTATGTGTGGCATTTGAGAAAGACTTAGGATGGGGCCTAGCTCTACAGAATTCAAACTTTACGACAGATACTGAACAAGTCTGAATTAGCGGTGCTGGAAAAGCACAGCAGGGCAGGCAGCATCCGTGGAGAAGGAATATCGATGTTTCGGGCAAAAGCCCATCATCAGGAGCTGAACAAATCTGTACACGTGCAATTCAGTAGGTGAACTATATCAGTTTTGGATATTTGTGTTGCGCAGATATGTGGTGCTTGGAAAGCAAGATAAAAACTGAGGAAATGTGATATTGCCTCAGGGATTCACTGCAAGCAGTCTCTGGAATTTGCGTTTTAATCACCTTCAGAAAACGCCTCCATTTACTACCTCTGTACGAAAATTCATATTGTGATGATATATGAATACGGAACAGAAATCTGCTTTCGACTCATTGCGCATTGTGACTGAAATTTGGAGATAAGTAAGAGAACAGAAGATTTCTGTGTTTCTGCTACCAAATTAACATATGATCGTTTAATTTATCTTGTCTTCGGCCTAACATCCACAAACCATCAATGCACATGTCACATTGTTTCAGTTCTCCTAACAATTCACCAGACTCGCCATATTTAAACCAGTGCAAGTAGAGAATGGGATTACATCGAGAATAGAGTTCTCTCTACTCTGCAGCTTTTGAAATTCCCAGGGCAGACACTTTCAGCGTGGGTTAGATATTGATAAAATCACCGACGTCCCCCATCCTGAGCCCATCAAATACACTCAGGGCAGCAACATCACTGGGTTAAATCAGAGTATGTGCCCCTCTCACATTTTCAGTCTTGCCCTCACGGAAATATGTGGAGAATGAAGTCAGATACAAAGTAAAGACCCCTCTATACTACTCCTATTAAGCACTCCCAGGACAGGTGCAGCACAGTGTTGAATGCAGAGTAAAACGCTTTCTACACTCTTTCGCTAATGCGCTCCCAATACAAGAAGAGCACTGGTGTAGGATTAAAGTTAAGCAGCATTGCAAACAGTGCAGATGCTCCCTCCAAATTATAAAAAGAAATTGACAGATCTGGAGTACGGGAAGAAACATTTAGAGGGGAGAATGTTCCTCGACTTGTGGGGATAAAGTCTGAGGAGAGTTTGTACAAATGTTTCTTCGCAAATTGAAAAGACTGAGGGGAGATCTAATCAAAGCCTTCAAGATATCAACTGGATGAGACATGTTCCACCAAGATAAAGAATGCCTACTGTGTGCAGATTGTAGAACGAGATGGAGCGGAGCCTGAGACTGAATGCCCAGAGACCTCAGGAGAGATTTAAGAAGTGCTTTGAGTCACAAGGCGTGAGAGAGATTTGGAATCCGCTGCCATGAACAGCGAATATACCGGGTCTGATGTTCAGTTTAAATCTCGGACAGATATGTTTTTAGTCTGTGAAGGTCTTGAGGGGTGTGGGCCAAAGGAAGGAAACTGGAGTGAGGGGACACATCAGCCATGACCAAATCGAATGATAGATCAGGCTTAAGGGCGGAATGGCTTAGCATAGTTCTTATATTCCAAAGTTAATATCCCACTACACTGTCCCCATCAAACACTTTCTGGTTAGGGACAGGATAGAGTTGGATATACTGTAAGGCTATCTTTAATGTAAGGGAGAAAGTGAGGACTGCAGATGCAGGAAATCAGAGCTGAAAATGTGTTGTTGGAAAGCGCAGCAGGTAAGGCAGCATCCAAGGAGCAGGAGAGTCGACGTTTTGGGCATGATTCCTGAAGAAGGGCTCATGCCCGGAACGTCGATTCTCCAGCTCCTTGGATGCTGGCTGACCTGCTGCGCCTATCCTGCAACATATTTTCAGTATGTTTAATGTGTCCCCAAAAATACACTTTCAAGGAACTATGAACCTACGCTACAAGGTCTTGTTGTTGAGCAACACACCCCCATGAACATACAATTACCTGCATGTATCCTGCACCGATTTGCCTCTCCAAAATGCAGCATATCACATTTATCCAAATAAAGCTTTATCGGTTATTCTCATGTCCCTTACTGGTTCGTCTTAGGTCTATATTTGAATGTAATGCTGTCCCTTATTAAAAGTGACACTCCCTGTCCGCTTTTGCTCCATTTTCTTACTGTGCCTTAGGTTTCACCTGGTTTCTTTTTTTAGCGCTCTGCTTTAGGGAACATCGCTGGGACACCGGAATGAACCAACCATACCGCCCTGTGGTCCAACATTTCAACTCCCCCTCCCACTCAGTCGTGAACATGGAGGTCCTGGGCCTCCTTCACCGCCTCTCGCTCACTACCCGCCGCCTGGAAGAATAATGCCTCATCCTCCGCCTCGCAACACTTCAATCCCAGGGCATCAATGTAGACTTCACCAGTTTTCTCATTTCCCCTTCCACCATCTCACCGCAGTTCCCAACCTCCAGCTCAGCACCGTCCCTATGACCTGTGCGACTGGCTTATCTTATTTTCCACCTGTCCACTCCACTCTCCTCCCTGACCTACCACCTTCATCCCCACCCCCACTCACCTATTGTACTCTGTGCTATTTCCTCCCCACTCCCACCCTCCTCTCATGTATCTCTCCACCTTCCTGGCACTTTGCCTGTATTCCTGATGAAGGGCTTTAGCCTGAAACGTCGATTTCACTTCTCCTTGGATGCTGCCTGAACTGCTGTGCTTTTACAGCACCACGGTATTCCCGAATCTGGTTTTCTGCATCTGCAGTCATTGTTTCTACCTTTGAGCACATTGTACACCCTGACCGAGATGTTCTTGATCCTGGCACCGGGGAGGCATCACGCCATTCACGCGGTCCCCTGCAGAATGCTTGTACATCTGAATTTTGAGGTTCCTATCACAACCAATCGCTTGGAACCTAACATTCTCCGTTACATTAAAGGCTGGCTTGGTGACAGAAACTTGACTGCTGGTGCTACGTGCATCTGAGATCCATCTCGAGTACAACCCAAGCAGCATATTTGTTTGAGATGGGGACAGTCACCAGAAACTCCAACACTACCTGCCTCTTCTTCCTAACTTTCATAGATGTAACCCATCTACATGACTGTATCTGTGGATTTTCTCACTTCCTATAAATGCTATGCTCCTATAACTTCTTCACTGCCTCTAACTGCCGTTCCAGCTGATCAAAATAATTTAATTGAATTCACAATGAAATATTCTTACGGCCAACATACTCAACAGTAGCATGAAAACTCTCCCTAACCCTCATATCGTAGGGGAAGGGCACATTACTCTCCAAAAGGCCATCTATGCACCTGAATAATCTACAGGGACAAGAAATAGCACAGTCTTACTGCTCTAATAAAGCACTGCTCCAGGCAACTTCAGTATCAATATTTTATATTTTTAGATTTAATCAAGAGGCAGAACTCAATAAACATATCATCACAAAGAACCTACTATATTTACTATTGTAGACTTACAAAAAAAAGGGCAGTGAGGTTCCACTTAGAATATTTTAAAAACTATGCACTTAGCTGCTCCTGGGCTGCGAGCTCTCTCTCGCAGGTTCCTTCAAATACATCTTGGAATTTGACTGTTGGTTAATTTTTCATAGACACACTTTATGTCCAATGATACTTCCCTGAAACAGCTGTGTCAAGCAGTTGTTTCGGTTTCTTTCTCCTTTAATCCCTCGAGCAGAAGGTTCTTGCCTTTGTATCTCTGTCTTTTTGAAAATTGTCATTTTTATTCTAATCTTTCTTTTCCCCAAAATTTCCAAACCAACGCAACAGCTTAGAAAACAGTAATTGCTGCTCCTGGAATTTGTCAAAATGAACTTTTATAGCTAAATATCTTTAAAAAAAGGATTAGATCATACAGCAACATTTTTCTGGTCCTCTGATTCAGATTACATAAATCATGAGAAAAATAAACAAAGGAAGGAACAGATATCTGGATCAAGCCGGGGGAACTGAATGGAAACGGGGTATCCCTGGAAACACATTTATGATTTAAAAACATATTTTATACAGTATGCCATTTATTTTTCTTTAATTGGAAGATGCTCATGTTTTTGTAATTTGTCCAGCTGTGTGGATCCGAGAGTTCTTGGAGAAAGGGTTTCCCACTCTGGCCTGCAGAGAACGATGATACATTCACCAGATAGTTTATTTTTGTGTCAGCTTCACTTGCTGTGCAGTGATTGCTTGGGAGATTTTTTTTTTTCTGAGGCATGAATCATTCCTCTTTCGGTTTGGGCTTTGTTGTTCAGCTTTCTGTATTCTGCTGCTCATTGCTATCAGCAGTTTACTTTGACTTTGTTCCTCTAGTCTCTTACGTGTTGCTCCTTGGATGGAGTCATTTCTTTCTCATTGGAAAAAACAACAAAATCCTGTGGCTACTCCTTTTTTTCCATTTCGTTCATTCTTCACGGGGACACCTCGTTCCATTTTCTGCTGCATCTCTTGTTGTCTCTCAATCACTTGGATTTATTAATCAATTGAATTGTTTTTATAACTGGATATTTCACGCATACTTTAACTGGTCTCTAAAGTTTTTCTGTGTCACCACATAAATAACTGCATTCGTGCAGCAACTTAGGTTCCGCAGCATGTATGCAACTTGTTCAAAGAGATAAGAATCATCCGCGTAATAACCAACATAGAACATATATAAAATATACACAAACCAGAGAGGGATAAAATTTGGCGGATATGGCAAAGAGTAAAATCACAGATTTTTTTCTGCTGTCTATCTCTGGGTCATTCTCTGTTTTTCTCTGACCCCTCAGTCCTTTACGTGCCTTAACGGCCTCAAAGATGTGTCTGACGGTCAGAATGTTGAGGAAGACAATAAAAATGAATGGGAGACATGGTGTTAAAAATATTTCAATAAATGTAAAACTCACCCAATGTACATTGTTATAATAACTGTCTCTTATATAACAGTACCATGGAATGTTTCTAATGATCCTTCCGGATTCAAATATGAAATAATTGGGAATATTCTTTAAAGAGAAGGAAATGCAGATTGTTGCTAGAACTCTCATTGCTGTTTTCGCTGTGCAATACTGAGATTTCATCTGATGAATACAAATGGCTACAAATCGATCAAATGTAAAAGCAACAGTGAACCAGACAGAACAATCAACAGTAAAGAATCTCACGACGTGGATAACACTGCAAACAGGAGTGATGTCCAGAAAAGACAACGGATAATAATAGTAAACAAGCTCCTCCAATATGATATCAAAAATAATGAACAGTAGATCAGACACTGCCATGGCTCCGAGATAGCGAGTGGAACATGTTGAAAGCCCACACTTGTTCCGAGATAAGAATGCAATTGCCACCAGACTAACTGTAAGATGAAAGAAAATAGATTTGAAATGATTAATTGAATTTTCTAGATTAATGTTGAATTTTAGAACTCAGGTTTCTTTATATTCAGTACAATGTCATGAGAACCACTACAGTAGCTTCTCTCAAGTGAAGTAACTTGCATTTTCAAAAGACAAACACAATCACATGGGCAGAAAATTAATCTCAGAAACACGACCAGGTACTCAATTGGTCTTTTTGGGGGTGGTGGAGGGGTGGGTTGGGAGAAGGTATTTATTTTGCTTTTCAGTTTACTCTGTCTAGCTGTAGTTTCCCGTAACAAAACACTCACAAAAACAAAACACCCGGAATCAGGAAAACGCCGATTCGGAGGCTCTTGATGGGCAACTGTTTTCACACAGAAGTTGATTTAGTTTTGTAATGAACTGCCGCAGGAATTTACAAATACCAGTACTGATGTAATAATCAAAAGACGGTTGGACAGGTACATGAATAGGAAATGTATACAGGGCTTGGGATGGCACAGTGATTCAGTGGTTTGCACTGCTGTCTCACAGTACAAGAGAGTCAGGTTAGATTCCAGCCTCACTGCAACTGTCTTTGTGGAGTTTACACGTTTTCCCCGTGTTTTACGTCAGTTTCTGCTGAATGCACAAACTTCCTACAAAAGTACAAAACTGCACATGTCAGGTGGAATGACTATGCTGAACTTTCCCTGGTGTTCAGTGTTGCGTAGGTTCAGTGCGTTAGCCATTGGAAATGCAGGCGATAACGTAGGGGGATCGGATGTGGACTTGTTGGACTGAGCTGCCTGTTTCCACACGATGTGCATTCTTTGAAATGCAGAACTTAGTCGGCATGGACAAGTTGGACTATTGAGTGCGTTTCAACTATACAACTCTATGATGTTCATCGTGCATTCAGGGATGGGAATGGCATTGTAGGTCAATGGGGGTTTGGGAGATTCTTACTGCTAAAGATTATTATTGTCTGGTGTTTGCGGAGTGCGATAGTTATTTAACAATTACCATACCAAGCTGGATGCTGTCATGAAGTTTTGGGACACAAACGTCTTCATTATACAAGGAGGTGCAAACTGTGCTGAACGTGGTGTAATTGTGTGGAAACATCTTCGCTTTGGACATGACAAATGGAGGGAAGGGCATTGGTGAGGCAACTGCAGAGTTTGGGGCTAAGTACACGACCTTGCAGAATTCATGCATCGATGTGTGACAACAGAGATGATTGTCCTTTTCGTGCCAGAACCATCTTACCAGGCAGTGCAATGATAAAGACTTGTAATCTCATTGAGTCCAGTTTCTTAAAGGCTTCCTGTTGTCAGTATATGTTTATAATTTTTACATTAAGAAGCGGAGATTTTATTTCAGTTAATTAAAAAAAACTATAAAAATAGGAACATCTGATTAAGGAATAAATATTTTGTGATGCAAGTCATACAATCCGGAGTTTGTCTCTCTTTAGAGTTTAACACATGGTCATGTTGAATGGTCAGAAGCTGTGGAACAAAAATTGGGATTGTGTGATGAGGTTGGACATCTGGCACAGTCAGAACGTTTATCATTATCACACGAAAAGAAGACAAATGCTCTCCACTTGGAAACTTAGATCTATGAGCTCTGCCAGTAACATGAATTAGGTAGATGGCCAACAGAATCTCACGAATATGCCTGAAGTCAAAAATCGTGTGCACGATTTTCTGTATTATTATACAACATTCTTTATTGTATTCTCTTCCTTCTCTGTAATCCTCTCTGATTCAATTATTTATCACTACCATAATATTACAAGTACTGATGCCCAATATTTATTGCATCATAATTTTCTCCAATTAAATTTATTCTGCTTTTTAATAATATTGCCTTAAAACTAACTGGTCCAACGTCCTTAACAAAACCTCTTCCTCCCAAGGAGGACACACATCACAAAGTAATGGACAGTGATTACTTTAAAAATCAACTACGCTTAGATTATGAATAACCGTTTCAAACATTGTTAATCAAAATCGTATCAGATACAGGTGCCAAATAGTGTCAACACTTGTTAGTCCAGATCCTTCATTATTAACGTCTAGATAAAGAAATGCAGGAGCCATGATACAGCCTTGCCCTAACCATGCTGGAATGTCCATCAGTCCAAAAGATTTTTTAAGCAAACATCAAATGTCCAAAGGACAAATGAGTGAATTGACATTGCTATTCTGTTATTTTCATTATATACGAATGAGTCACATCTATGCACCCCCAATGGAACATTTAACATTGCTAACTTAGGACCAAATATACCCATCAACAATGTATCTAATTTGCATTCAATGTATTTACAATCTGCAATGACAATTTCATCAGTGAACACATCAGAAAATAGAAATGTATTATGAAAGAAGCATTCGACGTTTACAGTCAAATTATGGTCCTCATTATGAATGTAGTCAGGTATTCACTTCAATTCGGTTCATCACAAACAGATGAATTCTTTTTTCATAGATATTCCTACGTACACAAAGCCACCGGGGTCAGTTGTTCCCCTCCAGATAGTAACCCTCACTCAGTATAATTTTACTTTGAGTGAAGCTCCCAGTAACACTTGGACACTGGGGTTACTTGTTCCTCTTTGAATATTAACACGTATGCCAAATAACTTTAATTGGAAGATGCAGACATGTGTACAACATAAGTGGTTCCAAGACTTACCAGGAACTCCTACAACAGCAATGATGGTGCAGTAAAAAAAGTTGACCATTTGCCTTGGAAGCAACATTTTATTGTTTTTGGCACTAACTCTCCCTTGCTGCAACTGTTAATCTGTTGGAATTGGAGGTAATACAGTTTCAGAGACTACTTTATATTGTGTGGTATGTCCACTGGGAAATTATGATGCCACTTTACCTGCTTCCCAGTGCAGAAAGACCAACAGTAATGTAGACTTGAATGTCAGCAAATCAATGCATCCTTTCATTACCTTCGATGAGAACATTTTCCTTAACTACCCAGGTGGAAATTACCTCGATGTCTTCCCGAACTGCAGCAGTCGTTGCCCAAAAAGTACATTGCTTAAAACCCACCCAGATCAACGGGAACCACACCACGGCTCAGCTTTTCCAAACTCTGTTGAATAACAGAACCCAGTACAATAACCAGCCAATGGGCTGTATCATTCTCTACACCACCTAGACCCCATGTCTAGACCACTGTTTCAGTAACACTGGGAATTGCGAGATCATCCCTGCCTTGCAAAGTTCCCCATGTCGGGACATATGGACTGAACCAGACATTCACAAGTATTTTGTCTTCAGTAAAATATTTGCCAATGATGCAGCTCTGAGCCGACACCAGGAAATCCAGGAAGAGCTGGCTGCAGTGGAGAATACCGGGTTTCATATCAGAAGGTGTGATGTAGAATACTCATTCAGGTGCAGAGAATGTTCCACTCCAGAATACTGCATCGAGCAGATTTAAAATTGGCGAGTCCTCTACTGATGCAGTCAGGGCATTCCATGCCCTTTCTACTCTCTGAATAAAGAATCTATCTCTGATATCTGGCCTATATGTATCACCCCTCATTTTAAACTATGTCCCCTTGTGCTAGCAATTACCATCCGAGGAAAAACGCTCTCACTGTCTGCCCTATCTATTCCCCTGATCATCTTGTGTGCCTCTGTCAAGTCTCCTTTCAACCGTCTTTTCTCCAAGGAAAACTGCATAAAGTCCCTCAGCCTTCTTCATAAGACCTTCCCTCCGTACCAGGCAACATCCTGATAAATATCCTCTGCACCATTTCCAAAGCTTCCACATCCTTCCTATAATGCAGTGAGCAGAACTGTGTGCAGTACTCCAAGTGTGGCCACACCAGAGTTTTGTACAGCTGTAACATGACCTCATGACTCCAAAACTCAATCGCTCTATTAATAAAAACTAACACACGTATGCCATATCAACAACCCTATAACCTGAATGGAAACTTTCACGGCTCTAACATGGTCACTGAGATCTCTGCTCATCCACACGACCAAGAATCTTACCATTAGCTCAGTAAGCTGCATTTCTGTTACTCCTTCTAAAGTGGATCACCTCTCACTTTTCCGTATTAACTTCCATTTGTCACCTCTCAGCTCAGCTCTGCTGCTTATCTGTGTTTTAATGTAACCTACAACATCATTTGGCACTATCTGCACCTCCGCCATCATTAATGGCCTCTGGAAATGTCCTAACCTAGGCTTCTGTACCCTCATCCACATCATTTATAAAACTGATCAACAGCAGTGGCATCAAAACAGATCCTTGCAGTACACCACTAGTAACTGAACTCCAGGATGTAACAATTCCCATCAACTACCACCCTCTGTCTTCTTACAGCCAATTAATAATCCAAACCGCTAGATCACCCTCAATCCCATAGCTCCGTATTTTCTGTGATAGCCAACTGTGGAGAATCTTATCAAACACCTTTCTGAAATTGAGATGTTTGACAACAATATTTGAAAGGGTTCGGAAAAGATTTCCAAGGATGCTGCCAGTTTTGGAGGTTTTGAGCTGTGGGGAGAGGCTGAATAGACTGTATTCACTGTGATCTAACCTTGCTTCAGAGTCTATGGCTTAACAATAGAGGAACTTTGTTGAACACTGTTGTGGAGAAAATATAGAGAACCACCAGGAGACGCAGAGAGTTCTTCAAGAAGTCGGCCTTTTATTTGCAAACAAAAAAACGTGACACCGAGAAAGCTGTTTCTCGAAAGCCCACCGACCTCAGGCTCCGTGGATTTTTATATTTTTTTAATCATGTTTCTGTTAGCTTACCAGCATATCCAACTACATTAATCAAGTACCTCACTCTAGGTACACAATAAACCAGTGCTGTTAGTTCCCATTATCACTTAACTTATACATTCTACTTAATGTTATTCTAATATCACCGTTATATATTTATTGGTAACTCTGCTACAGTGATCTTCAATCGCAGACTAACCTATCATGATAAATATTTAACTGTTCCACCTGTTACCATAGTCTCCTGTCTCAAGCTCACTCTAGTAAGTATTAATTAGCTATTTTAACTGTCATGTCCCAAATATTTATAGTCGCAAACCTGTGATAATTACAGTTAACAGTGAAACTTGATTTATTACTTGTGTTATCTCACCTTGCTATAGTGACCTTTCAGCCTTAACATTATTCGGATAATTGGTGTAAGAATGTTCCACTATGGTCATCCCATCCTGCCTCTGCCTTCCACAGAATACAGATCCCAGTGGTCTTCCTGCTTTAACCCTTCCCATGCTTTCATGTTCTTTATTTTCCATATTCTCCCCTTTGAGACCTACTGGTCTCACCCATGGAAAGAAGACAATAAACTTAGCCTCTCTTGTGCCCAATACCAGAATTATAGATCACAACATGGACAAAATAATTTTCGGAGTCTGAAACTTAAAGGCTTCTTCCTCCATTCCTGAGGTCCCTTGGGCCAAAAACCTGCTCTGCAATAACCAGAACAGGAAAAAAGACCCAAGATACCTTACAATCTTGGAACCGCACCACGTTCTTCAGAAGTATCATCGAAGTCCCCACGTGGACATGTTCCTTGTACTGCGGCAGTTGTTAGGTCATAATCATCTAACAGTGGGGTTCCACCAGAGGAATAAACTTTTGCTGGCGTAGCTGAAATGACCACAAGTTGCCGTGCAGTGACACAAACTCAAAAGGACTTCATGAAAGGTAGAGCACAACAAAAGATGAAGGCACCAACAAGTAAAACTGCACCTACAGTAAGACCAATTTTGACAAACCATGCTCCCCAAGACCCTAATATAGTATTCAGCCAATCAAAAGCCTGATGACCAAACCCTGCATTGCTTTTATTTTTATCTCCCTTCTTAGATTGTTTAGTTTTTCCATTGCTTCAGTCAAAGATCCCCCAGGGCGAGTGTTGTTAGGTATAAAGGTACAGCAATGGTCCACAAACATGATACAAACTCCGCCTTTTTCTTCCTGTATATAATCTAAGGAAAGTCTGTTTTGTCATGTCATTTTAGTAGGAGCATCCAATTGTTCTCCGAAGGCCGCAACGGCATCATCAGTATAATTGATAAATCTCTGCTTTTTGTAATAAATGTAATTAATCCATTCAGCATTCTTGCTAATCCCCATCATTGGGAGAAGAGCTTCCCAGCCCGCGGCAATCTCATTGCGGGCCTTAAACTCGTTAGGAATACCTCTTGGCTGTCCTATACTATCAACCTGAATTGTTGGATCAGGGACATACCGTCGCTTAGTTCGGCGACTGTGACGTGGCTTCAAGCTGCGTGTGGTGATATAACTACCTTGTGTCGGAGCATTACATGGGCAAAGGTGTCACTCCAGTCAGTGGGCAGCGTCATGCACAACCCTACTTTCTTACCTCAGTCAGTAAGTATCTGTCAGTGGGACACGTTGAGAATTTAAAACAGCCTCAAATGTGTTGTCCACCTCCATTTGAATCGTATTCCCACAAAGACCCATAAAGTAGCCTACTAGTGTGGAGCCATTTCACTTAAAGCTTTTAAAACTCAACCCTTCCCGTTTCCTGAAAGTAGTCTCGGGAAACGTGTAATTAGTCTTACTGGTGAACCACGGGGTATGATATCAACATCACCGTTGGAGTTGCTGCCAGCCCACGTCATCCTGCTGATAGAATGCAGTGGCCTGAAGGAGCAGGCACCAAATGGGGGCAATGGGATTGCCTTTAAGTTGATGAATCATTCAGGTAAAGGGGTAGGCTGGAGTGCTGCAAACACCATTCAGTACAGATGCTCAAGTTAAAGGGCATATGGACAACGTATTATGAGGGGGTTAACTTAGTACACAAGAAGCAGCCCTGTCTAGCCATTACTTTGACCGTGTAGTTTGCCCATTGATACCAGTGATTGTCTCGAGAGCGTACACATGCTAGGACAGCAAATAAACCCTGGCATTACCTGTCTAGGTCTGCCAGGTTAGTGGTCTCCAAATCTGATTATTCAGGCCTGGCATCAGAGAGGTGGTTATCAGGGTCATTCCCCACCCCCCATGTCTTCCCCATCCTTGCTGCCAGGAGGACTGTTCTTGAAATCTCCATAAGGACCATTTATGGAATGATCAGGATTCCCAAGAACTTCACCTGTACCTTGTTCAGAACCCTGTGGAGGCATACTAGCCTCCTGTGTGCCCTACCCGTGTCCATGTTGTTCAGCCTTAACTCCACTTACCTCAGTGTTAAAGTTAATTTGTGCCGGTGAGAGAGCTTTAGTACAACGATTAAGGTGGCACCATATGTGTCGTCCTTCCACTTTGATGGCGATAAATGATGCCTTAATCACGAAGAAAGTTCTCTCTCCTCGACTCATTTCAGCATCATCGAAATACCCACCCGTACACACAATCCCTGGGCTGACTTGGTCCTTCCTCATTGACAGCTGTCAGTTCCCTTCGTATTTCCAGCAGGTGGTTAGTCTCATGTATCCTAGGTTGCTGCAGCATATATTGCTTAAGTTCTGAGTTTAACTGCTCCAAGCTAGGCCATTTGTATGGGGTCTACACCTGGGCACTGGCATCGGTCTACCTGTGAGCATCTCAAGCGGAGTGAGCATCTCATGTAGTGATAGATTGTAAAGCCAGCGGCAGCACATCAATCCATTTATGTTTGGTGCTTGCACAGATCTTGTTAAATTTGGCCGTCAATGTCCCATGAATTCTTTCCACCATACCTTGTGACTGGGGATGATATACTCATCCAAACCTCTGCTTGATTTTCAAAGAATGCAGCAACAAGTTAACTACGTTCTGAACGAAGGCAGACTCATTCTCGGAGCTGATTTCCGTCCGTATACCAACCCTTGAGACATCTTCATTCGTCATACATGTTAGTACTGTCCCAGCTCCTGCTTTCAACCGTATTTCCACTGGTTCAGCTGATCTCACTCCCCCTCCCCATCCCCACACCCCCATCGGTACCATGTTGCGGACACAAATTGCCTGGTACTGTATCCAATTGCTCATTACCATATTGATAATCTTCCTCCAATGCCACTGGCATTCTCGGTTGGGTTGTTAACTTGGCTTCCCTTGGATTTCCTGTCAAGTTGCAGCACGCTAGTGTTTTAATATAGCTGCCATCCCTGGATTCCCAAACCCCTGTCGTGAGCATATACCATTCCCTAATTGTTTCTACATGCCTGGCCATAGGGCCTAAATCTTGAGATTGATATCCCTTATTTGCCAGTAAGGCTACATGCAGTACAGAGCCTGGGACACTCTACCAGTTTGGCAGGAATGGATTTCTCTCTATTTGCAGTATCACTTCCTGTTACCCTCATAACATTGTTTCACTTCTCACATTTTGTGGAGCACTGTCTTTCTACTGCCACTGCGTTTCTAACACCTCATCCTGAGATTCATCAAATATCACTGTGTCGTCCAGCTCAGACTTAGGTGGTCTTGCTTTAGTCAACATCGTAAACACCTCTGCTTCCCACATCCCCCAAATGTCTTGAATATCACATGCTATGCCCCCTATCCAATAAAAATTAACATCTTTAACGTCTGGAATCATTAATTGTATATTCGCCTTTTCTAAGACCAAGTTCTGCGATGTGCACTCCGAACTTACTTCTAACTGTCAGCTATGTTTATTTGAACTGTTTGTGAGTAATTATGAGACCATCTCCTTTGCTTCTCATTGATGTGGGTTATTGTATTTGCTGAGTTTTTGAAGGAACTGTAAAAGAGCAGAGGGAAATACTCACCCACAGTAAGGAAGGTAATAAGTAGAAACATGTTTGCATACTTTACATTCAAATGCGAATATGTGCTGTGTGTTAGTGCTGAGGCTGGTCGGCGGGATAAACATGGGGGAAGTTTGGGGATGATAAGTAAGTTTGATGATACAAATATTCGCAGGGTGATTGGCAGTGAGGAAGATAATCTCAGGTTGCATATAGAAACCGATAAATTTGTCAGTTAGGCCTGTCAGTGGTAGTTGAAATTTAAGTTTGATAAACGTGAGATGATGCTTCTTGCCAGGAGGCACAAGACAAGACAGTACTCAATGAGTGGTGGGATACGAGGAAGCTCAGAGGAAATAAAAATCCATCAATGTGGCAGAAGTGGTTAATGGTTCAGTGAAAAATATATATTTTCCAGTAGGGATTTCCTGTCGGTGCTCCAGTCACAATTGGAGTTTTGTGTGCAGTTCTGGTAACTGTACGATAAGAAGGGTGTGATTGCATTAGACAGGGTGCACAAAGACATTCGTGAAAATGTTGCTGGGAGGGTAGCAGTTTAGTTGTGAAGATAGATTCTGGATCATGTCGAGTTGCGTTCTTCCGAATAGAGATAAGAAGTTAAGACTATGAGGGGCATGGATTGGGGGAAATCTAAAACAGTTTTTCCCTACTCTGAAGATCCAATAGCAATGTGGCCTTTTTTTTGTTGAAAGGGTCAAGGTTCAAAGGATAGATGACACCCAGAGGATGGTCGGTTGAGTTGTGAATCTTCAAAATCTTTCAAAAGTTCTTGAATGACAATCAGGACAATTGAGCAAGTTTTGAATTGGATTCGTGTAGTTTATAATATAATTTTCGACTTACAAATACGACGGATTGATGAGTCAAGTCTGTCCCAAATGATGTTATCATTCAATGATTTGTAACTTAACTTTCTGAATTAGTTACTGTTTTTAGATTAGATTAGACGATTTACAGTGTTGAAAAAAGTCCTCCACCCCATCAAGTCCACACAGACCCTCCGAAGAGCAACCCACCTAAACCTATTCCAATACATTTACCCCTTCATCTGACACTACGGGCACTTTAGCATGGCCAATTCACCTAAATTGCACCGAACTAATTTTTGCCTTCGTTTTGAAGAAATATTAACTAGTGTACGTTCAAGCTGTTGTGATGGTTACTGTGAACTTCTGGTTCTGATTCAGAGAATTCATTCACGGATAGATTTTGCCAAACGAGTTGCAAAGGTGAATTAAAAGGAAAGCAACAATATAACCATGTTGAGTAGAACACCTCTAAACGAACTCTACAATGAGAGGCATTGAATGACCGAATTGCCTCAGCAAGAACAAGTGTCCTCAGTGAAGAGAAGTGCAAAAAATTATATTTTTAGGACTAATTCTGAGAGGAATAAAGCAAGTCTTGTTGTTTGAAGACAACCTGCAATTCGCATTTGAGACCCAAGAGGACCAATTAATTCAGAAATTGGTGTATTCAAATTGACTTAATGGAAAACATCATTAAAGTGTACCTGTTGAGATAATTTGGTTGTTGAAAATAATTAAAACGTTGAAAGTGTCATCATAATTTCCCAGTGGATATACCACACAATATAAAGTCAAGTCTCTGAAACTGTATTAACTCTAATTCCAACAGATTAACAGCTACAGCAAGGGAGAGTTAGTGCCAAATACAATAAAATGCATCTTCCAAGGCAAATGGTCGAAAAAGTTTACGACACCATCATTGCTGTTGTTGGAGTTCCTGGTAAGTCTTGGAACCACTCCTGTTGCACATATCTCTGCATCTTCCAATTAGAATTATTCGGAATGTGGGTTCCTATTCAATGACGAACAAGTAACCCCAGTGTCCAAGTGTTACTGGGTGCATCATTCAAAGTAAAATGATACTGAGTGTGGGTTACTAACTGGAGGGGGACACCTTGCCCCAGTGGCTTTAGTGCATAGGAGTATCTATGAATATAGAATTGAACTGTTTGTGGTGAACCGAATTCAAGTGAATACCTGACCGCGTTCATAACGAGGACCATAATTTGACTGTGAACGTGGAATGCATTTTTCATAATACATTTCTAATTTCTGATGTGTTCACTGATGAAATTGATATTGTAGATTGTAAGCTGAAAATGTGTTGCTGGAAAAGCGCAGCAAGTCAGGCAGCATCCAAGGAACAGGAGATTCGACGTTTCGGGCATAAGCCCTTCTTCAGGAATGAGGCTTATGCCCGAAACGTCGAAACTCCTGCTCCGTGGATGCTGCCTGACCTGCTGCGCTGTTCCAGCAATACATTTTCAACTCTGATCTCCAACATCTGCAGTCCTCACTTTCTCCTCATTGTAGATTGTAAATACGATTGAATGCAAATTAGATAAATCGTTGATGTGTATGTTTGGTACTAAGTTTGCAAAGTTAAATGTTCCATTGGGGGTACATATATGTGACTCATTCGCATATCGTGAAAATAACAGAATAGCACTGCCGATTCACTCAGTTGTCCGATGGACCAATCATGTTTACTTAAGAATATCTTTTGGACTGATTGATATTCCAGCAAGGTTAGGGCAAGCCTGTAACATGGCTACTACAATTCTTTATCTAGACGTTAATAATGAAGGATCTGGACGAACAAGTGTTGACACTATTTCGCACCTGCATGTGATAAGATTTTGAATAACAATGTTTGAACCATTTATTCATAATCTAAGCGGAGTTGATTTCTAAACTGATCACTGTCCATTACTTTGTGATGTGTGTCCTCCTTGGGAGGAAGAGGTTTTGTTAAGGACGTTGGACCAGTTAGGTTTAAGGCAATATTATTAAAATGCAAAATAAATTTAATAGGAAAACATTCTGATGCAATAAATATTGGGCATCAACACTTATATTATTATGGCTGTGATAAATAATTGAATTAGAGAGGATTACAGAAAAGAAAGAGAATACAATAAAGAATGTTGCATAATAATACAGAAAATCGTCACCAAGATTTTTTACTTCAGGCGTATTCGTGAGATTCTGCTGGCCGTCTACATAATTCATGTTACTGGCAGAGCGCATAAATCTAAGTTTAAAAGTAGAGAGCATTTGTCTTCTTTTCGTGTGTTAATTGTAAACGTTCTGACTCTGCCATATGTCCAACTTCATCACACAACCCCAATTTTTGTTCCACAGCTTCTGTTTATTCAACATCACCATGTGTTAGACGCTAAAGTGCGACAATCTCTGGATTGTTTGACTTGCAATTATCAAACATTTATTCCTGAATCAGATGTTCCTATTTTTATGTTTTTTTTATTAACTGAAATAAAATCTCTGCCTTATTAACGTATAAATTATAAACATATACTGACAACAGGAAGCCTTTAAGAAACTGAAGTCAAAGAGATTACAACTCTCTTTATTATTGCACTGCCTAGTAAGATGGTTCTGGCACTAAAAGGACAATCATCTCAGCTGTCACACATCGATGCCCAAATTCTGCAAGGTCGTGTCCTTGGCCCCGAACTCTGCAGTTGCCTCACCAATGTCCTTCCCTCCACTTGTCACTTCCAAAGCGAAGATGTTTGCTAACAATTACACCACGTTCAGCACAGTTTGTAACTCCTTGTAGAATGAAGACATTTGTGTCCCAAAACTTCATGATAGCATCTGGCTTGGCATGGTCATTGATAAATAGCATTCACACTCACCAAAAACCAGACAATAATAATCTTAAGCAGTAAGAATCTACCAAACACCCATTGACCTACAATGTCATTACCATCCCTGAATGCACGTTGAGCATCTTAGCGTTGCACGATGGAAACGCACACTTTCAGTCCAACTTGTCCATGCCGACTAATTCTGCATTTCATAGAATCCACATCGTGTGGAAACAGGCAACTCAGTCCAACAAGTCTACATCCGATCCCCCTCCGTTATCCCCTGTATTTCCAATGGCTAACGCACCTAACCTTCACATCGCTGAACACCAGGGAAAATTTAGCATTGTCGTACCACCTGAAATGTGCATTTTTGGACTTTTGTAGAAAGTTTGCGCATCCGGCAGAAACTGATGTAAAACATGGGGAAAACGTGTAAACCCAACATAGGCAGTCTCAGTGAGACTGTAATCTCACCTGACTCCCTTGTCCTGTGAGACATCAGTGCAAACCACAGAATCATTGAGGCATCCAAAGACCTCTATACTTCATCTATTCATGCACCTGTCCACATGCCTTTTGATCATTACATCTGTACCGGTATTTATAAATTCCTGCGGGAGTTCATTACAAAACTAAATCACCTTCTCTGTGCAACAGTGGCCCATCAAGAGCCTCTGAATCGGTGTTTTACTGACTCCGGGTGTTTTTTGTGAGTGTTTTGTTATGGGAAACTGCAGTTCGACACTGTAAAGGAATGTAAATACCTTCTCCCGACCAACCCCTCCACCGCCCCCAAAAAGACGTATTGAGGACCTGGTCGTGTTTCTGAGATTAATTTTCTGCCAATGTCATTGTGTTTGTCTTTTGAAAGTGCAAGTTATTTCACTTGAGAGAAGCTGCTGTCATGGTTCTCATGATATTGTACTGAACAAAAAGTAACCTGAGTTCTCAAATTCAACATTAATCAAGAAAATTCAATTAATCATATCAAGTCTATTTTCTTTCATCTTACAGTTAGTCTGGTGGCAATTGCATTCTTATCTCGGAGCAAGTGTGGCCTTTCAAGATGTTCCATTTGCTATCTTGTAGCCATGGCAGTGTCTGATCTACTTTTCATTATTTTTGATATCATATTTGTTAAGTTTGTTTACTATTATTATCCACTGTCTTTTCTGGACATCACTCCTGTGTGTAGTGTTCTCCACGTCCTGAGCTACTTTACTGTGGATTGTTCTGTCTGGTTCACTGTTGCTTTTACATTCGATCGATTTGTAGCCATTTGCATTCATCAGATGAAATCTCAGTATTGCACAGCGAAAACAGCAATGAGAGTTCTAGCAACAATCTGCATTTTCTTCTCTTTAAAGAATATTCCCATTTTTTTCATATATGAATCCGGAAGGATCGTCAGAAACATTCCATGGTTTTGTTACATCAAAGACAGTTTTTATGACAATGTACATTGGGTGAGTTTTGCATATATTGCAACATTTTTAACACCATGTCTCCCATTCATTTTTATTGTCTTCCTCAACGTTCTGACCGTCAGACACATCTTTGAGGCCGTTAAGGCACGTAAAGGACTGAGGGGTCAGAGAAAAACAGAGATTGACCCTGAGATAGACAGCAGAAAGAAATCTGTGATTTTACTCTTTGCCATGTCGGCCAATTTTATCCTTCTCTGGTTTGTGTATATTTTATATATGTTCAATGTTGGTTTTTACGTGGATGATTTTGATCTCTTTGAACAAGTTGCATACATGCTGCGGAACCTAAGTTGCTGCACAAATGCACTTATTTATGTGGTGACACAGAAAAACTTTAGAGATCAGTTAAAGTATGCCGTGAAATATCCAGTTATAAAAACAATTCAATTGATGAATAAATCCAAGTGACTGAGAGCCAAGAGATGCAGCAGAAAATGGAAAGAGGTGTCCACGTGAAGAATGAACGAAATGGAAAAAAAGGAGTAGCAACAGGATTTTGTTGTTTTTTTCAATGAGAAAGAAATGACTGCATACAAGGAGCAACACGGGAGAGACTCGAGGAACAAAGTAAACTGCTGATAGCAATGAGCAGCAGAATATAGAAAGCTAACAACAAAGCCCAAACCAAAAGAGGAATGATTCATGCCTCACAGAAAAAAATTCTCCCAAGCAATCACTGCACAGCAAGTGAAACAGACACAATAATAAACTATCTGGTGAATGTATCATCGTTCTCTGCAGGCCAGAGTGGGAAACCCTTTCTCCAAGAACTCTCGGATCCACACTCCTGGACAAATTACAAAAACATGAACATCTTCCAATTGAAGAAAAATAAATGACATACTGTGTAAAATATGTTTTTAAATCATAAAATGTGTTTCCAGGGATACTTTGTTTCCATTCAGTTCCCCCGGCTTGGTCCAGATATCTGTTCCCTCCTTTGTTTATTTTTCTCATGATTTATGTAATCTGAGACAGTGGACCGGAAAAATGTTGCAGTATGATCTAATCCTTTTTTTTAGATATTTATCTATCAGAAGTCATTTTCACAAATTCCAGGAGCAGCAATTACTGTTTTCTAAGCTGTTGCGTTGTTTTGCGAATTTTGGGGAAAATGAATATTAGAATAAAAATGTCACTTTTCAAAAAGACAGAGATACAAAGGCAAAAACCTTGTGCTCAAAGTAATAAAGCCGAAAGAAACCGACACAACTGTTTGACACAGCTGTTTCAGGGAAGTATCTTTGGACATCGAAGTGTGTCTGCGAAAAAAGTAATCATCAGTCAAACTCCAAGATGTACTTGAAGGAACGTGCGAGAGAGAACTCGCAGTACAGGAGCAGATAAGTGAATAGATTTTAAAATATTTTAAGTGGAACCTCACTGCCCTGTTTTTGGAAGTCTGCCATAGTGAATAGTGTGGATTCTTTGTGATGATACGTTTATTGAGTTTTGCCTCTTGATTAAATTTAAAAATACAAAATATTGATCCTGAAGTTGCCTGGAGCAGTGCTTTATTAGAGCAGAAAGACTGTGCTATTTCTTGTCACTATAGATCGTTCAGGTGTAAAGATTGCCTTCAGGAGAGTGATGTGCCCTTCCTCTACGGTGTGAGGGTGAGGGAGAGTTTTCATGCTACTGTTGAGTATGTTGGCCGTAAGAATATTTGGTTATGAATTCAATGAGATTATTTTGATCAGCTGGAACGGCAGTTAGAGGCAGTGAAGAATTTACAGGAGCATAGCACTTATAGGAAGGGGGAAAATCCGCAGATACAGTCATGTAGATGGGTTACATCTATTAAAGACAGGAAGAAGAGGCAGGTAGTGCTGGAGTTTCTGGTGGCTATCCCCATCTCAAACAAGTATGCTGCTTGGGATGTACTCGAGATGGATCTCAGATGCAAGTAGCACCAGCAGTCAAGTTTATGTCACCAAGCCAGGCTTTAATGTAACGTAAAATGTTATGTTCCAAGTGATTGGTTGTGATAGGAACCTCTAAATTCATCGGTACAAACATTCTGCAGGGGACCGCGTGATGGCTTGTTGCCTCCTCAGTGCCCTGATCAAGAATATCTCGGTCAGGGTGTACAATGCTTTCAAAGGTAAAAACAATGACTGCAGATGCTGGAAACCAGGTTCTGGAATACCGTGGTGCTGGAAAAGCACAGCAGTTCAGGCAGCATCCGAGGAGCAGGGAAATCGACGTTTCGGGCAAAAGCCCTTCATCAGGAAGACAGGCAGAGTGCCTGAAGGGTGGACAGATAAATGAGAGGACGTTGGGAGGGGGAGAATATAGCATAGAGGAAAATATGTGAGTGGGGCTGTGGATGAAGGTGATAGGTCAGGGAGGAGGGTGGAGTGGACAGGTGGAAAAGAAGATAGGCCAGTCCCACAGGTCATAGGGACGGTGCAGAGCTGGACGTTGGGAACTGGGGTGAGGTGGGGGAAGGGGAAATGAGAAAAGTGGTGAAGTCCACATTGATGGCCTGGGGTTGAAATGTTCCGAGGTAGAAGATGAGGCGTTCTTCCTCCAGGTGTCGGGTAGTGAGGAAGCGGCGGTGAAGATGGCCCAGGACCTGCATGTCCTCGACTGAGTGGGAGGGGGAGTTGAGAGTTTGGGCCACAGGTGCGGGTGTCCCAGAGATTTTCCCTAAAACAGAGCGCTAAAAATAGAAAGCAGGTAAACCCTAAGGCAGAGTAAGAAAATGGATCAAATGAGGACGGGAGTATCATTATTGATAAGGGATAGCATTACATCCAAATATAGACCGAAGACAAACCAGTATGGGACATGAAAATTCATTGGCGGATCATGGAAATCCCTAAGGCTTTCTACAGCATCATCATGAATTAAACAATGAATAGAGTAAGATTAGGGCTAATGGAGCATAGTAGTGCAAAGTGGTGCGTGGAGTCAGATGAGATAGTTTAAGCTCTAAATGAACACGTTTCGTCAGTATTCACATTTAAAAAAGACAATGTGTGCGAGGATAATACTGAAATACAAACTACTAGACCAGAGGGGATTGTGGTGCATAAGGAAGAGGTGTGAGCAGTTCTGGAAACTGTGTAAAATGTTGGTTGAGCTAAAGTCAGAGCATTGCGTGTAGTTTAGGAGTCCAAATTATATGGCGGATGTGACAACATTGTCGAAGGTGCACAGGACATATACCTTTATATGAATGGACGAGAGAGTTTCAGTTGTGAAGTGAAATTGGACCGATTAAGCTGTCGAAGGAGGAGGGAAGATGTAAGGAACAATGCTTGCCATCGATGGTGGATATCTGGAACTCAGAGTCTGTGAGGATGAGGGAGTTAAACAATTGCACAATATTTAAGAAGGATTTCCATGTGCACGTGCAATGATAAGGCAGACAAGGCTGAGGAAATGGGATTAAACTAGTTTGTTGAATGCCTATGATTGGCGCCTTTTAAAGGAGCTGCAGCTCTCTCTGATCCCATGACTTGCTGCCATTATCATGGAAGCTTAAATCAACAAATCTGGAAATAAGGCTGGAAGTATTTGGTAGACTAAGGAGTGAAAAACAGTTATCATTAAAGTTCGATGTTTTATCTTCAGAATTCTCTTCAAGTAATTTGTCCATGGATAGTTTCTGCGTAATATGTTCTGAACCAGTTAAATTATTCCCTTTTTGGCTGTCGAATTTCTATAAAAGAAACGCTATTCGAAGCGAGGAATTCTCTGCACTCTCTGGTTAATGGTGATGTCTGTAGGGAATATTTTCATTTAGGTTAACAATGAGTGGAGTTCCGACCACCCGTCAGATTTCTGATTCCTCCTTCCATCACCACATACAAAATACCAGTCATCATTCCAGGAAACCTCTGCCTTAATCATGATTAGATTAGATAACTTAGAGTGTGGAAACAAGTCCACACCGATCCGTCAACCACCCAGACCAATTCCCCTATATTTGTCCCTTCAACTAACACTATGGAAAATTTAGCATGGCCAATTCATCTCACATGCATATTTTTGGAGGTTGGGAGGAAACCGGAGCATCCGGACAAAACCTACGAAGATATGGGGAGACTGTGCAAACTCCACACTGTCAGTCCCTGAGGCGGGAATTGAACACGGGTCTCTGATGCTATGGGGTGGCAGTGGTCACCACTGTGCCACCGTGATGCACAATCTCAGCCGACCAATATACTTTATGTCCATGTTCTCATTCTCATAATTTCTAAATAACTGCATCGACCATCATTCTTCTCCATCATTAATTGTCCTTTAATTGAATTGCTGGCTGCAGCGTTCAGACGACGAGGGATAGTCAACACGATTTTGTGAAGCGTAGGACGTTACTCACACATATTATTGCGTTCTTTGAGAAGGTGACTAAACAGGTGGATGGGAGTAAAGTGGTTGACATGGTGTATATGGATATCTGTAAATGTTTGATAAGTTCCCCATGGTAGGCTATTGCACAACATACGGAGGCATGGGATTGATTTATCGGTTTGGAAAAGAATTTGGTTAGCTGGAAGAAGACAGAGGGTGGTAGTTGACGGGAAATGCTCATCATGGAGTTCAGTTATTGTGATGTACCACAACGATCTGTTTCCGGGCCAATGCGATTTGTCCTTTTTCTAAATGTCCTGGATGCAGACGTAGAAGGATTGGTTCGTAACTTTGCGGATGGAACTAAAGGCAGTGGAGTGGTGGATAGTGCTGAAGGATGTTGCAGGTCACAGACGTGCATCGATAAGCTGACGAGCTGGTCTGAGAGGTGGAAAATTGAGTTTAATGAGAAAAAGTGTGAGGTGACTCACTTTTGAAGGAACAGCAGGAATAAAGAGTACTGGTCTAATGTTACGATTCTTGGTAATATCAATAAGCAGAGAGATCTTGGAGTCCATACACATCTATCCCTGAAAGTGGCCATCCAAGTTGATAGGATCGTTAAGAAGACAGACGGTGTGTTTAGTTTTATTGGTAGAGTGACTACGTTTTGAAGCCACGAAGTCATGTTGCACGTATACAAAATTCTGGTGCAGCTGTACTTGGAATATTGCATATATTTCTGGTCACTGCATTATAGGAAGGATGTAAAAGCTTTGAAAATGACACAGACGAAATTTATTAGGATGTTGCCTGGTATGGAGGGAAGGTTGTATGGCGAAAGTCTGATGACATTGATACTGTTTTTGGAAGAGAGAATACAGTTGAGAGATAATTTAATTAAGACGTATAAGACAATCAGAGGGTGAGATAGGGTGGATAGGGAGAGTATTTTTCCTCGGATGGTGATGGCTAGCATGATGGGACGGAGCTTTTGAATTGAGGAGAATAGATGTAGGATAGATGGTAGAGGTAGTTTCTTTATTCAGAGAGTCGTCCGGGCATGGAACGCCCTGCATTCAACAGAAGCAGACTCACCAACTTGAAGGGCATTTAAATATTAATTGCCAAAACATATGGATGAAAACGGAATGGCATAGGTTAGGTAGCCTTCAGATTGATTCCACAGTTTGGTGCAATCTTGAAGTTTGAAAGGCCTGTGCTAACTTGGAATGTTCTATGTTCTATGTATTGGTTTGTTGGAAGGACATCAATATGTCAATCAATGTTAGTAAAACAAGGCAGCTGGTAATCTTCAGCAAGCAGGGAAGAAAATATGCCCCTAATTTTATCTGTGTGGTAATGTAGAGATGGCCAGCTCCGTCAAATTCCACAGAGTACAATTAATCAAATAGGTGTTCTGCTATAGGACATCAAGGCCTTAGGTCACAAAACACACTGACGCCTCTAAGTCATCAGAAAATTGAGGCAACTCAGCATGTTCACAATGACTCAGACTTTTCTTTTTATAGATGCACCATAGAAAACATCCAGATGCATCACAGATTCGTATGGCAGCAGAACTGGCCAAGACTGAAAGAAATTACAGAGAATTGAGAACACAGCCCAGTCCATCATGTCAACCAACCTTCCATCTACTGAATTCATATGCGCTTCCCACTGCCACAGTAAAGCAGACATAACAAAAGACCCCTTCTACATTGCTTTTGACTCCCTTCTATCCTCTTCCATCTGGCAGAAGGTGCAAATGTTTGAAAACACATGCCAATGTTACAATACAACTTCGTCGCAGCCATTATCAGATTTTTGAACAGGTCTCCCATATATTGAATAAGATTTTTCTCTGTATAATTTCTGTACTATAAGACTGTATTCTCTATTCTGTTCTATTATCATGATGTACTTATGCAAGTTATGGTTTTCTTGGGGAGGACAACAAACAATACCTTTCACTGAATCTAGACACATGTGACAACAATTGAGGCGGCACGGTGGCACAGTGGTTAGCACTGCTGCCTCCCATGCCAGAGACACGGGTTCAATTCACACCTGAGGCAATTGTCTGTGTGGAGTTTGCACGTTCTCTCCTCCCACAGTCCAAAAATGTGCAGGTTAGGAAAATTGTCCATGCTAAATTGGCCGTACTGTTAGGTGAAGGGGGAAATGTAGGGGAATGGGTCTGGGTGGGTTGTTCTTTGGAGGGTCGGTGTGGACATGTTGGTCCGAAGGGCCTGTTTCCACACTGTAAGTAATCTAATCTCAAACAAAGCCAAATGATTAGGTTTGCAATAAATGACATAGAGAGAAAGGGGATCCAACAGCCATAATTTGGCGAACACCATAAGATTTGTATTGCCAGAACGATGTGATGCCCATGTTAATAGTCGTGCCACAGGCATGTGGATGAAAAGAAACAAGAGAGAGACAGACAGGGGAAGTGATGGAGAGAGGGAGAGCGAATGTGTTCATAGAGTTATATAATTGTTACAGAAAAGAAGCAGATTACTCGGCCTATCATGCTAGCACTTGCTCGTCAAACAAGCTTCATTTCTTTGTGCCAAACTTCCACCTTTTCTCCACACACGTATTCTCAATTTCTCGTCAGATAGACATCCCATGCCCTCTTGCATATATCAACTGATACTGCCTCTGCCAGAGATCCAGACACTTTTTCCGATGCCCTGACTTACTATTGAGTTCATGTGCATTTTGTCGCATCACTTTTGCTTATTCTGCAAATGACTGTGAATTTGTGCTGCATTATTCCTTTTCTAATGTATGCAGCAACTGCTTGTCGCTGTCATCTCTATCGAGCTCTCCCATGGGCTTCTAAACCATATATTGCAAGATCCTGTCATCCCTCTTTCAGACAAGGAACACCGTCCCAGCAGATTCCATCTATCCTCATAACGTTTGCATTCCATCTCTCCAACCGGACTTGGAAATTGCTTTCATGCATATATTAAAGCCCTTCAACACTGGGTAAGTTGGAATATCAGTCTCTGTGCTTTCGAAACTCTTCACCAGACTTCACTTGTCTCATAGCTTCATTCAGGTCATGGTATGTCTACTTTCATTTGGTACTTTGATACATGAAACATAATCGCACGGAAGTTGTTTAAGTGTCACTACATCAAGTGTGCAACACAATAGAATATTGTCTACAATATTCATAAAATCGCATCCTTATTAATGCGCAGAAAATGGTCTTCCAGCCGTGCAGTTGCTCAAGGTTTAGACAGTCGATCTGGATCGGCTGAGGGTTGGAGGGAAGAAGGACCTGTTCCTGGGCTGTACACTTTCGTTGTTCTTTGTTATTTGTACACAAACTACAGAGTATACAGACTGGCGCATTATGACGAACAGAGGTGAGGCAATCCTTCACTGTCAGGTTGTCCACTTGAGAGATGTCAGCTGGGTTGTGTCTTTGAGTCAAGTGCACATTATCGCCGATGTTATGAGGGAGGGATATGCTGCCAGTGGAGAGATCAATACAGAAGTATTTCTTCAGATGAAGTTGTTGGTTCTGACAGTAAGCATTGTATGTGAAAAAAATTACCGCATTAAAAATGAGTAGAGTTTATTTTATTAAACACACACATTGAATTATTGGATGCTGAATAAATGTCTCACCTTGTGGAGAGTTTGGAATCAGACACCAGAATATTGACATCAAGTTGGTTTGAAGCAAAGGAACATGCAAATGGAATCAAATTGTTTTTACCCTTTGCAGTCTATCCCTGTTGACCTAAGAGATGGGTGGACGTGCTGTGGTTCGTTTCGCCAAGATGATTGTTTTGTTAGACGTAAATGTTTGGCTGAATCAAAAGAAAGAATGGCCCAACAGGGATAGTGACATAAATTGAGGGCTCAAGGGCAGAGTCATTCACTGGTTCAGAGAAGAGATGGTTCAGGTTGGTGAATATTTTCTGTGCCTCTCTCTGCCTGTTTCTCTTCATTTTATTCGATCGTTCTCTCTCTCTGTCCCTCACTCACTCAGTGTCTCCTACTCTCCCTCTCTCTCGATTTTTATTTCAGTGCCTTTCTCCCTCTGCCTCTTTCACTCTCACTGATTCTCCCTCTTTCACACTCATGTCTCTCTCTCTCTCACTGCCTCTTTTTCTCCATATCTCCTTCTCTCTCTCTGTCTCTGTCGCTATTCTTTTCTCTCTCACTGTCTTGTCTTCCTCAATGACTCTCTCTCTCTCTCTCTCTCTGTCTCTCTCTCTCTCTCTCTCTCTCTCTCCCCCCCCCCCCCCCACTCTCTCTCTCTCTCACTGGCTCTCTCTCTCTCATGTATACACACACACAAAACACACTGTCAATCTCACTGTCACTCTCTGTCTTTCTATTCCTCTGTCTCTGTAACTCTCCCTTTCTCTCTAAATGTCTTTCTCGCTGTGTCTCTCCTCTACTCCTGTTTCCCACTTGTTACCTTTTCCTGTCTCATTGTCTCTCTCCCTGAGTTTCCTTTCTGTATGTATCTCTCTAGCTTGCTCTCACTGTCTCTCACTCTCACACTTTCTGTCTCAGTGCCTCTCTCTCTCTGTCTCTCTGACTCACTGCCTCAAACTCTCTCTCTCCCCGCTATCTCTATCTCACTGCTGTACTCTCTTTATGTCACTGTCTCCAACTGTCTCACTTTCAGTGTCCCTCACTGTCTGAGTCACTCTCCCTCTCTCTCAATGTCTTCCTCTCGTCCTTACAGTATCTCTTCTTCACACAGACACAGTTACTCTCTCCCTCATTGACTCCATTTTTTCCTCTTTTTGCTCTTCCCAAATCCATGTCTCTCTCCACCTGTTTCTGTCTTTGTGCATATCTCTGTTTCTATAGTCTTTGACTTGCTGCCTTTCCCTCACTGTCTGTCTGTGTCCTACACCGTATCTCTGTTTCGCATCATCTCTCTTTCACTTTCAATCTCTCACTGTCGCGCTCTCTGTCCTTCCTTCTTGTTCTTTCCCATCTTTCTCTCTCTGTTTCTCTCACGGTCTCTTAGTCGCTCACTGACTCCGTCTCTCTCCCTCTGTCTGCATCTCATTCAGTCTCTTTCTCATTCTTCCCATCTCAGTCTCTCTCTGTATCTGCCTTTTATTCTCAGTTACTGCCTCTCTCGCTTTGTCCTTGTTGCTCAGTCTTTCCCACTCTGCATATCTGATTGCCTCTTTCTCCCTCATATGCACGAACTCCCTCTCTGTCTCTTACTCTCTGTGTTACTTCTTGCCTCTGTGTCTTTCCACCTCTCTCTAACACTCTGTCTGTGCGTCTTTCTCTCATTGTTTCTCCGTGTGTCTGTCTTCTTTTCCCTCTCACTCTCTGCTTCTCTCTCAACCTGTCTCGCTCCGTGTCCCCCTCTTTCTCTATCTATCTATCTGAAACAAGTAGCTGAAACATAACATTTTATTTACAAATACTGAGTTTCACAAGGTAATGTAAGTGAAACGTGGAAAAGTTCCTGTTTGAACCACTGAATTATAATTCTTAAAGCACACTATTATTTAGATAGATGGTAAATTATATTTTTACGGCTGTACTGTGGGTAGGTTGATGCTCACCTGGGTGATCTACACTAGTGACACTCAGAGTAAATACCTGCAGGTACAGGAACAGCAGCTCAGTGTTAATGTAATGGAGTTTGAACTAAGTTCATTCTGACGTCTCAATGAGGGGCAATTATCTGGACATTGTGTTCCAGGAGGCATCAGCATATGCTTGGATTTGCACTTTGGAAGTATCTGTGGTGAGAGGTAGTCCGGTGTCCAGAGGGGAGTGGAGTTTTCGAACCTCTGATGTAGCAGTGGAAAAAAAAACCTCAGCTTGGTTTATTCACTGGATAAATCAACTGTAATTATCTATCCCGAACTGTTTTCGAAATGAATACGGTGAACCGCGAATCACTGGTAACCATCTATGGAAAGAAACCGGAGTTAATGCTTCGAGTCTGCTCGAAGATGCCTGCAGAGTAAGTAGCTTTTATTTTGTTATGGATCAGGCCAGACCCCCTCAAAATGTTTTAAGAGGGTAGCGGAGACCCTAATTTCATCCTATTTTAAAGGCAGAAGTGAAAGGTGCACACCCGGTGAAATACAAGTGGTGAAACTACTCGGCTTTAAGCAACACAGAATTTATTTAAACACGACAGTTGAAACAAAAACTAAGGAAAGCGGAATTTAAAATAAACTCACTATGGAACACATTAACTGACCTGACACAGTAACTAAGACTAAATAACTGTTCCAATACAGTTTTCTTTTTTGGTTTTGCGTGTTTTCTAACTGAGGTAAGAGTAAAATGACCCATAAAATCACATTTAGAATGCAGCACCTTACACTAACCTCGAAAGCAGGTAAAAGTTAGGGTCGAGGCAATCGACTTGATACTCTTCAGGGAGTTTGGTCAGTTCCATAATATTAGAAATGGGTGGGTAAACAAGGAGGTAATGGAGAGCAGGCCAGGACAGAACAGAAGCTGAATATGTGACAATAAATGCGAAGAATAGGAGAGCATGGACACTGGGAAAAAAGTGACCTTCCCATCAGCCATGCTCCATCTTTGAATATGATCCTGATTGATCCTTTGTCACACAGTCACATACCTGTTCTTTTCCCATACCTATTGACACTTTCATCTTCTGGAAATTGATATATTTCTTTCTTTCAAAAAAAATCACAATGACTTTGTCTCCAAATGGCTGCCATTGTCTGAGTATCGTCATTTGTCATCATCTCAGTTGTAAATGGTGTCCTGTGTGTCTGATGAGGCCCTGGGCCCTTACTCTGGACCCCCAGGCCAGGGGACGCTTCATAATTACATCACAAGCCCTGTCACAATCCTATAAACGTCACTGAGACACATCACCTGGAGATACCGTCCTGGCCCACCCAACCCCCTACTCTCCTCACAGGTCCAACCTGACACAGCAAGAATTATTCTGGTAAGTCCTTACTGCTCTCTCCACACATCAGTTATCATTTTCCATAGGTACCTGGATCAACACTGTAAATAATACTCCAGCTGTGGTCTCGCTGGACATGCTTTCAATCTGTACTGAAATCCTTGGGCAATGAACGTCAATATGCATTTTGTCTTTCTGACATGTTCCTACCCTGCTGCACTTTCATTTTGGATTTCAGTGACATCTGGACAAGGATGCCATAGATTCATACCGTAAGAAAACAAGACCCTTCAGTGCAACCTGTCCATACCCATCAGGTTCCCAAACGAAACTAGTTCCATTTCGCTCAATTTGGTCCATATCACTCTGGACCTTTCCTATTCATGCATCTGTCCAAAGGTCATTGAAATGTTGTAACTGTACCTGTATCTCCCTCTTCCACTGGTTGTTCAGTCCACACATGAACCACTCTCTGTGTAAAAATGCTGCCCTCAGGTCCCTTTTGAATCTATCTTCTCTCACCCAAACACTACACACTCCAGTTTTGAACTCCCCGACCCGAGGGAAAAGACGTTTGCTATTCACCTCATCTATGTTCTTCCTGATTTTATAATGTCACCACTGAACCCCCTGTCCTGCAGTGAATAAATAGCCCAGCCTATATCTCCTCTCCTTATTAAGGTTTGTGGTGAGAGTGGGAAAGATATAAAAGAGACCTCAAGGGCAACTTTTTCACGCAGGGGTGGTATGTGTCTGAAATGAGCTGCCAGAGGAAGTGGTGGAGGTGAGTACAATTCCAACATTTAAAAAGCATCTGGATGGGTACATGAATAGGAGGGTTATGTCCCGGATGCTGGCAGGTGGGACGAGATTTGGGTTGGGATATCTGGTCGGCATGGACGGGTTGGATGGAAGGGTCTCTTTCCATGCTGTACATCTCTGTGACTCTATGCCCATATTGACCCATTCTGTCACTATTTGAATAATACTCTGCAATTCTGTCCCTTACTTCCTACTGACATGGACAATTTCACATTTGCCCCTTCCATGGGTTTAACAATTTACTTAACTTGTTCAGATCACTCCCAAAGCCTCCTGACCTTCTCTAAATCGGATAAAATGGTGCACAGGTTTGAATAATCATCAAACCTGGATAGTTTTACGTTTGATTCACCCATCCAAATTACTGATGTACGCTGTGAATAGCTGGATCTTCACCAGTGTCAGTTTGTGATCAGTATGTAATACTGGGAGCCTGTACAACATCCTGTGGGACATATCAATCCATTAAAGGTACTGTGTAAGTGCACATTGTTGTGGACATTTTCAAGGTCCTGTTGTACTTGGAGTCTGAGTACGCATCTCCTCTAACTATCCCGAAGAGAGCCGTAGGCCTATTGCACCTATTCTGAAATGTTAGCTCGACCCTATAACTCCTGGAAGAAATTCCTATCTTCACCTAAAAATCGTGCCCACGGGAGAAAACCAGAATGTCTGCTGAATTAATGGGCAAACACCACGCAGGATGATAGAGAATCATTTTTTGTTTCCTGACATGTGTGCCCTGGATCTCTTTCACTGTCTCGCCAATGTAGTTATGAATTGAACAAGCTGTTCTTTTCATCCTTTCCAGTTTTTCCAGTGTGTTCCCTACAGTACGGTTCAAGGATGCTGACAAATCTGAAAATGAGATCACTCTGCCTGTTCTTGTTGGTATTGCTCACAATCCCCATCTCAGATGCAGCTATTCTAGATAACCAAGCCATTCAGTAAGTGTCAGGGAAACAGATCTTACCTGACCAGCTCTGTCAGCTGGGGGCTACGCTCAATCCGAGGTCAAATCGGAGCCTGGTTGCCTGGAGCAGACTGATATAAATGGAATGAATACGGCAGGTATAGGGAGCGCTCTGTAGCTGTGGGAAATAAGTCTCAACCCATTACCCAGGACATTTATTACTCCCTGAGGGTCTTCCATGGAAACTATTACCGGATTTCCTCGGGTCACATCAGGAAGAGTGAAATTGATAGCATCCACTGACCTCAAACTAAGGGAGAGAGAGAAATACGTCAGAGTGAGGTTTGAAGAGAAAGTCCAAATCCCACACATGCAGGTAACTTGGTACTGTATGCTGAATCATCTCACTCATCTCTCAGGTTCCCTTTGTCTCCCTCTGTCCACCTCGCTTTTATTTGCATTTTCTACAGGTCTGCAAGTCTTTTATCTCTATCTATCTCTTCTGTTCCCTTGCTGTTTAGTTGTTCTACACCTTGTCCTTATGCCCCAAACGTTTTTTCTGTTCTTCCAGGATTCTCTTGACTTTTACTTCCCCCGACTGCTCCTGTAGCTCTCATTCCCTCTCCCATAATGTTTCTCACTCCTGTCTCTATCTATTTAAAACTATCACGTGTGGCATGGAGCATCGAGTAGTACGTCAGTCAAAGGAACTTAAAGTGAAGCTACAGCTAGTCAGCAAAGAGGCTAGTGGCATTCTGTGATTCATTGCAGGACAAACGTACAAAAATAAGTAACAATGTTCTGCTCTCTGTCACATTACCCTGATTTTCTCTTTTAACCTTTGACTGATCTAAGAATTTGCTACATCACTGGGATATGGATACAAAGTGAATCAACATTGAATTGTGAATGGTCCAATCTCACATTTTCTCTAATATTATGGGCATATTTCTGAGTAACTCATCTCAAACTGGGCCTGCTGGCACTGCATAGAGAATGTTTCATCCGAAGTCCGTCCCTTGATTAGCTTCCCTACAGTATGGAAACAGGCCCTTTGGCTTAACAAGTCCACAGCGACCTTTCGAACAGTAAAACCCACACAGACACATTTCCCCGCCCTATATATGCCCCTGACTTATCAATATCAATTCACCGAACATACACATCTGTGGACTGTGGGAGGAAACCAGAGCACCCGGATGAAACCCACGCAGACACAGGGATAATATGTAAACTCCACACAGGTAGTTGCCCGAGGCGGGATTCAAACCCAGGCCCCTGGCAGTGTGAAGCAGCAGTGTTAACCGCTGAGCTACCGTTCCGCCCCAAATGGCATTATTTAATCACATGGGTTTTTCCTGTCAATCGTTTAATTTTAATCATTAGACTATTAAATTCCAGAGATTATTTTTATTGAATTCAAATTCCCCCATCTGCTGTGGCAGACTTTGAACCCAGATCCCCAGAACATTATCTGGGACTTTGGATTAACTGTTTTGCAACAATACTACAAGGCCATCACTTTCCCTTCCAGGTTCCGCAAAGCAGATGGGCACTGGGTGATTGATTATGGCAGAGAACATTTCACCTTCCTGGTAGCTTTACCTGCTTGCTCGTGCTGAAATCCCAACTTCTTCGGAGACGTGAAACCCAGCGAATCAACATGTCCTTTCGTTATCTCTGATGTGAACTTTTTCCTAAAACACCCATTTGGAAATGACCTCGCTGTCTTCCCGAACAGCTGCAGTCATTGCCCAGAAAGTAAATCGCTGCACCCCGCCCAGATCAACTGGAACCGCTTTTCCTTACTCTGCTGAATAACAGAATCCAGCACAATAACCAGCCATTGGGCTGTATCATTCTCTACACCACCGACAGCCCATATCTAGATCACTGTTGCAGTAACACGGGGAATCGTGAGATCAAACCTGCTTTGCAAAGTTGCCCATTTTGGGACACATGGACTGAACCCGACAATGATCAGTATTTTGTGTTCAGGAAAATATTTGCATATGATGCAGATCAGAGCCGACACCAGGAAGTCTGGGATAAGCTTTTTGCAGTGGAGAATACTGGGTCCAACAGAAGACATGATATCGAGGTTGTAGTCAGGTGTACAGAATGCTCTGCACCGGAATACTGCATCAGCCAGGTACTAAGGATTCAAAAAACATATTAAGGCATCTGGGAATTTCTGTAACAGTAGGTCATGCCTATTCTAATTCCTCTCTCGCAGTTGAAATTAGGAGAATAATCAGAATTTACCAAATGTATGCTTTTTGTTTATCATTGATTTAATCAGATAAAATCTCATTGTAAAAATATAATCCATCATCAACTCAATAAATTCAAGAATCCCTCACAGTCAAAATCAATCCCATTCACAAAATCTTTTTGCAATCCATCAACACTTCAGCAAATGCAAACCAACACTCGCCCCACCTTCAACTTATCATTCTTATTCCACCCCTGCTGAGCACTGCATACAGAGATGTTTGACAACAATGGGAAGCATATGCAATGGCTTTCAAACCGAGTGCTGGAAACGTGTGTGAAATAACTACACTGAGGCTGATGGCCAACTCCAAGTCATCCTTTATTCACACATAAACAGTCCTTGACCTGAGTAATGCCTTATACAGAGACAGCTATCAGAATGTCAGATTCTCTGTCACTCCCCTTTATAATCTGACAGCCAGGGCTCCCTGATTGATTCAGCTTCCAAATGGCTTTCCCTTCTTCCTCATCTCAATCTGGGAACTCATATTCTGTGAGGTTCGGCTGGCTGATCAGGTTATGTCGTAACCATAACCATACCGTTATGTCCCCTGGAAATAAAGCACACACTAAAGAGAAACAGTTAGAAACCAGGGGAAAAGGGAGGCATGAAGCCCTATTGGGGAGGGAAAGGGAGCTCCATGTTGAGGGTGGCCCAGAGAGTAGAAAAATATTGAATGAGAAGGCGACCAAAGAATGAGGAAGACAGGTGTAATTGTCTGGATAAAGCATTACATTTGGGAAACGGGTTAAGAGTTTCGGTACAGAAAATACCTTCAGTTTCCCCTACCTTGATTTGTGAATCTCTTTAAGTCATTGTACTCTGCACAGTTTCTATATCATTTCCAAATGTCCTCTGTCCAACAGAATTTACTATCTGGGTGTACCTGTACACTAAAGAAGGCAATTGCTAAATCCACAGCAGAGAACCATTGACTGTCCGGTTGGAAAATGAGCTAATATAGTACAGGGGTTGGGAATATTTGGGGTACGTGGGACAACAGCATTATTGACTGCCTGCAGGTCTTAAACAATCTCCATTCCTCTGATTCATCGGGAATGTTTGCCTTTTTGATAAAAAAAAGGGATCACACCAATGAGTTTTAACAGGGGATTATCACTCCAGCCTTTAAGGCAGATGCGAAGTCAGGAGTAATTCCTTCCATAGCCTTGAGTTTTCATGGGTATTGTGTTCTTCAAGGACAATACTTCGGCTTCTGGGTTAGTCTTATGGGTTCGCAGCCTCGTATCAACCCATATCATGTTTGCCTTTTACCCACAACTCAGTAGGGACCGTTTTTAATCTTGGATCCGAGACTTCTATCTTAGGGAAACGCCAAGCTATCCTCCTACACTAACGCGGGTTACCGGGACTGTCCTATCTGCCTGAGTTAGCCAATTTAGTCTCTTCCTATATGTCCGCATACCTGCATTGAACCAGATACCCACATCGCCCCTGAAGACCCAACCTTTCGTCCATTGTTCCTACAGCACCCATAGTCCCAAATCCTTCACCAGTGACAAGTGAGGAGCGGAGCCTTGTATATCAAAAAGATAGGATCTACGTGCCGTCATATATACTTTAGATAAGTTCACACTCACTGCACATCTGCGATCTGTCCAAAAACAATCGCACAATAACAACTGATCTGGTTTAACCAATCTCCTGAAGTAATCCTTCTCACATGATTCGTCAGGGCTATCGCAGTGTATGAGTGCTGAACAGTGCAGCATATCTCCTGCAAGAAAATCCATGTTAATAGGATTAACATGGTTACTTGCTTCCAGGACGCGTGAATTGCTCACTGTACTTATCACTCTCTGGCTTAATCGCCACTCATTGACGTACATCAGGGGCAGTGGGTTGTATTTTACATCTTGCACTGGTAAATCTTCCCTTTTAATGACCTGAAAATCCATCGGAGTACTGAGCAAAACCAACACCAGTCTGCCTATCAGTTCCCGGCCCATCAGATATGAATGACAGAATTTTGATAACAAGAATGAGAAATGGAATGTTTCCCTACTCCTGGTTTTGCACAGTAGGGGTGTGGTCCTCCGATTTCCTCCCACAATCCAAAGATGTGCAGGTTAGGTGAATCGGCCATGCTAAATTGTCTATAGTGTCCAGGGATGTGGATGCGAGCTGGATTAACCACGGGAAATCAGGATTACTGAGAAATGGTAGGGGGAATGGGTCTGGGTGGGATCATGTTCGGAGGGTCAGTGTGAACAGGAATGGGCCAAATGACCTGCTTCCACACCACAGAAATTCTTTGAAAATAAACATTGAAGAAATGGCTCAGAAAATGGTGACCTAATCTGAGCTCAGTTTTTCTTGATCTGGCAAATAGACAATAATTTCTAAGTAGGAATGCTGAGACAGTGTCAGTTCACTGTTTGCTGCACACACTCATCTAACCTCACTGTCTCGTCTTAGTACTTGTATCTGAAAGTGCTGCCAACTTCTGGGAGAGATGTTTCAGCCCTGCATGCTTCCATCAGACCGCACAAATGTTCAAACTCTAACAGGCGTTCGACAAGGTAAAAGGAAGGTGAGTGGATGAAGGAGGGTGGAGCAGAAAATATGACCATAAAATAACACTTGGGGGGAAAAATGCAGCACAGCCCACAATTCCTCTTCATTCAAATAAGCAGGTTGTCAGTAAATCCCCTTTCGTTAAATGACTACCCAAGTGATAAAAACATTTGTAAATATGAGGAGCATGCAATTTGTTACTGTTCGCAATGGGCTGTGTCACACGGTATTCATATCAGACAGGGCAAGGTTATTCTAACAGTCACGGTTATCATTTGAATGTGATGAATTGACAGAAAACCACCCATGGTGCAGCTCCAATGATTGGAGAAGTTAAACTGCTGGGCACTGCCGAGGTCCAGTCAATAACTGAGGAGCTGAGACATTGCTCTGGAAATCCCAAGGGATTTTTCTGGAAAGCTGTGGCTCTGGCTCACCTTTCCATCCTCCAAGCCTCAGATGCAATGTGGCAGGCTCTCGATTGGAGAGTGTTGGATATTTCTCAAACGGTTTTGTCGATGTGCAGGAACTGAGATGGAGACTCGGTGACTTTCCTGATGAAGCACTTGAGTTTGGATCTGCTAAAGCGACTGTTCAAAGAGACACATTTGGAAACAATTATTCCCCAGCATCCTTTGAACCTGCAGATGGTTATCCCACCACAGGCTGTGAGGAAGTGCATTCCACACCAGCTCCTGACTTGTAATATCATTCTGTCTATGCACAGGGGAGAGGCAAGAGGGAGGTTCTGGAAAATACCTCCTTTTTGTAAACCAGCCGTGTAGGTGCAGCAAAAGTAAAGTGCCTAAGATAATACAGACTGGGAGATTGTTCAGGAGCATGAAGAGAAGTTCAGATAAAACACACTTCTTAAAAATAAAAGATAAATAATTAAATTCCCACCTCGAAAATGAGCAGAACTCATCATTCTGCTTTTCTACTGAACAGCTCACTTCCCTGAATCCCAGCCTGCGTGCTGTACGTGAGCTGCTGAGAGTCTCTCCTCTGAGGGAGAAAGGTCAGACTCTCTGGGAATGTGCGGCCTGAATCTCCCTGTGTTGCCTCATACCAAAGGCTGCGCAGAATAACCCATCTGTCCTTCCCTGGGTTGGGATATTCCAGAAAACTTCCTCTCTTCTTGCTGTAGGAAACCGAGATTGGGAACATGTCATATGGCTTCCCTCCAGGCAAGACTCCAGCCCTGTCGTTGTTCCTAGTTAGACACATGCTCCTTTAGGGCAATGTCCATCCCAACACAGGTCAGATTTTTATTATGTATAATTTAAAAAAAAATTTTGGACACTTCATTGCAGCATTAACTTCACCTTCACGATGGCCCCTAAAACACTTAGTTGGTAATACCGTCAGTGATCCATTCTCCCCTGCTCTCTTGGGAAGAGAATTCCACAGCCCCACAACCCTGCAAGGGAAGGAATTGAGGTAGTTTGGGCTGTGGTTCGAGACAGTAAAGGAGAGGTCACCCTGTTGCGAGTTTTCTAACGCCCTCCAAATAGTTCGAGAATTGTAGAGGAAAGGACAGCAAAGATGATTGTGGATAGGAGCAAGAGTAATAGTGAAGTTGTTAGGGGTGACTTTAACTTTCCAAATATTGCAGCATTAACTTCACCTTCCCGATGGCCCCTAAACCACTTAGCTGGGAATACCTTCAGTGATCCATTCTCCCCTGTTCTCTTGGGAAGAGAATTCCACAGCCCCACAACCCTGCAAGGGAAGGAATTGAGGTAGTATTGGCTGAGGTTCGAAACAGGAAAGGAGAGGTCACCCTGTTTGGGAGTTTGGTTTAGCAATGGAAAGGGATCGGTATATAAGGAAGGGCAAGAGTAATTGCTGGGTAAAAAGGCAATGATGATGCAATGAGGCAAGATTTAGGCTGCGTAGGATGGGAAAGGAACTTGTAGAGGAAGGTCTAAATTGAAATGTGTAGCTTATGGAAGGAACAGCTACTGCGTGCCCTTGATAAGTATGCACCTGTCAGGCAGGGAGGAAGAAGTTGAGTGAGGGATCCGTGGATTAAAAGAGAAGTTGAATCACTTTTCAACAGCACGGAGAAGGCTTATGTAAGGATGACACGTTATGGCTCAGTTGGGGCACTTCAGAGTGACAAATTAGTCAGGAATGAACTGAAGAAAGAGCTAAGTAGAGCCAGGAAGGAACAACAGAAGTCGTTGACAGCTAGGATCAAAGAAAATCATAACGCTTCCTTAGGTATCTCAGGAAGAAAGAATGGCAAAAGAAAGATTCGGGGCAATCAAGGATAGTAGTGGGAAATTGTGCGTGAAGTCCAAGGAGATAAGGGAAGCGCTAAATGAGTATTTTTTGTCAGTAATCACACTGGTAAAAGACAATGGTGTCGAGGAGAATACTGAGGCTAGACTAGACCGGATTGAGGTTCACAAGGAGGATGCGTTTGCAATTCTAGAGGGTGTGAAAATTGATAATTCTGGGCCAGCTGTGATTTATCCGAGGATTCTCTGGGAAGCCGGGGAAGAGACTGCCGAGTCCTTGGCTTTGATATTTATGTCGTCATCGTCTACAGGGATAGTGTCTGAAGACTGCAGAATGGCAAATGTTGCTCCCTTGTTCAAGTTGGGGAGTTGAGACAACCCTGGTAATCGAAGACCAGTGAGCTTTACGTCGTTTGTGAGTAAAATTTTGGAGAAGAGATAGGACTTAAAGTAATTGACAGAGAAATACGTTGTTTAGGGATAGTCAACACCATATTGTGAAGGGTAGGTCATGCCTCACAATCTTATTGCGTTCTTTGAGATGGGGACCAGACAGGCGGATGAGTGTAAAGCGGTTAATGTGGTGTATATGGATTTCAGTTAGGCGTTTGATAACGTTCCCTACGGTAGGCTATTGTACAAAATACAGTGGCATGGGATTGAGGGTGGTTTAATGGATAGGATCAGAAATTGGCGAGCTGAAAAAAGTTGGTGGTTGAGGGGAAATCTTCATCCTGAAGTTGAGTCACTCGTGGGGTTCTGCAAGGATCTGTTTTACTGTTTGTCATTTTTATAAATCCCCTTGATGAGCACATAGATTGGTAAGTAAATTTGCCGGTGAGACAAAGGTTATTGGAGTTGTGAACAATCCTGTAGGAACCTTCTGTTTACAGAGAGACTTAGATAAGCTGCAGAACTGGGCTGAGAGGTGGCAAATGGGGTTTAATGTGGAGGGGTGTGAAGTGATTCACTTTGGAAGGAGTAACAGAAATAAAGATTACTAGGCTAACGGTGAGATTCTTGGTAGCGTAGAAGAGCAGAGAGATCTCGGTCTCCCTGAACATAGACCCTGAAAGTTGCCAGACAGATTGATAGGTTTGTTAAGATGACAAATGGTGTGTTCGTTTTTATTCGTAGAGGGATCGAGTTTCAGAGCCATAAGGTCATGCTGCAGCTGTACGAAACTCTGGTGCGGCCGCATTTGGGAGTATTGTGGATCAATGTGGTCACTGCATTATAGGAAGGATGTGGAAGCTTTGGAAATTTTACAATGATTTGCTGGCATGTTGCCAGGTATGGAGGGCAGGCCTTATGAGGAAAGGGTGGTGGAATTGAGGTGGTTTTTGTTAGAGAGAAGAATATTGAGAGTTGACTTAATTGAGACATATACGATAATCAGAAGGTTAGATAGGATGGACAGGGAGAGCCTTTCTCCTCAGAAGGTGATGGCCAGCACGAGTGGATGTAGCTCTAAACTGTGGGATGATAGATATAGGACAGATGTCAGGGGTAGTTTCTTTACTCGGGGAGTAGCATGGGCGTGGACTTCCTGCAACAGTCGCAGACTTGCCAATTTTACGGGCATTTAACTGGTCATTGGATAAGCATATGGATGAAAATACTATAGTGTAGGATAAATGGACTCCGGACCAGTTTCACAGGTCAGTACAACATCGAGGGATATCGGGCCTGAACTGCGCTCGAATATTCTATGAATTTTCACTCTTCCCTATCTTTGATGGGAGGACTCCTTACACTGAAGGTGTGCCCCCTGGTTCTGGATTCTCCCAGCATCACTCCATTCTCATCCTCACAGGATCCTTGGATGTTCAATCAGTGCACCAGCTATTCTGCAACTCTCCAATGAAAACACAGTCTGAATGTGCTGGACTCATCCCCACAAGGGAACCCTCAACAGTCTGACACTGAGCATGACCTCATTGGCACACCTCCCAGAAAGTATGACATCACTGTAAGCAGTCTCACAGTGAGTATGGCCTCAGCTTCTCATTCTCAGTTACTGTACCATTAATGTAAGCGGTCTGTCAGTGACCGTGGCCTCATCGACACACCCGCCAGTAAATATACCGTGATTGTAAATAGTCTCACAGTGACTCTGACCTGATCTCCAGACCATCCAGCAACGACGTGATGACAGCAAATAATCTCGCACTGACTCTGCTCTCACCTCCCAGTGACCATACAGTCACTGCAAATAGTCTCATACAGAGCCTGCCATAAGTCATAGAGATGTACAACATGTAAAAAGACCCTTTGATACAACCCGCCAATGCCGACCAGATATTCCAACCCATTCTCGTCCCAACTGGCTTCACCTGGCCCACCTGCCGCCAAACCATTTCTATTTGTATGACCATCCAAATTCCTCTTAAATGTTTCAATTGTATAACCTTTGTCACTTCTAGACACGCATCATCCTCTGTGTGAAAAGGTTGCCACTTAGGTCTATTTTATATCTTTCCCCTCTCACCCTAAACCTATGCCCTCCCGTTCAGGACTCCCCGACCACAGGGAAAAGACTTTGCCTATTTGACCTATCCATGCCCAACTAAATTTTGTAAACATCTGTAAGGTCATCCCTCAGCCTCCGACGCTCCAAGGAAACCAACCCCAGCCTATTCAGCCTCTCCCTATAGCTCAAATCCTCCAACCCTGGCAACATCCTTGTAAATCTTTTTTGAACCCTATCAAGTTACACGACATCTACACAATAGGAAGGTGACCAGAATTGCATGCAATATTCCAACAGTGGCCCAACCAATGTCCTGTACAACCGCAACATGACCTCCCAACCCCTGTACTCAACACTCTGACCAATAAGGGAAAGCATACCAAACGCCTTCTTCACTATCCTATCTACCTCCGGCTCCACTTTCAAGGAGCTATGAGCTTGCACTCCAAGGTGAGTTTGCTCAGCAACAATCCATAGGACGCGACCATTAAGTGTATACCTCCTGCTGAGGTTTCCTTTCCCAAAATGAATCACCGTGCATTTATCGGAACTGAATTCCATCTGCTACGTCTCATCCCATTGCCTAAATCTGATCAAGATCCTATTGTAAGTTGAGGTAACCCTCTTCGCTGTCCACTACACCTCCAATGTTGGTGTCACCTGCAAACTTACTAACTGTACCTCTGATGCTCGCATCCAAATCATTTTTATGAAAATGACAAAAAAGTAGAGGAACCAGCACTGATCCTTGTGGCACTCTACTGGTCCCAGGGCTCCAGTCTGAAAAACAACCTTCCAACACCACCCTCTCTCTTCTACTTTTGAGCCAGTTCTGCAACCAAATGGCTCGTTCTCCCTGTATTCCATGAGATCTAACCTTGCTAATCAATCTCCCATGGGGAACCTTGTCGAATGCCTAACTGAAGACCACATAGGTAACATCTATCGCTCTGCCCTCATCAATCCTCTTTGCTAATTCCTCTAAAATCTCAATCAGATTTGTGAGACACGATTTCCCACACACAAAGCCATATTGACTAACCCTAAGCAGTCCTTGTCACTTCACATATATGTACACCCTTTCCCTCAGGATTCTCTCCAACATCTTCCCCATCCCAACATCTGGCTTATTGGTCTATAGTTCCCTGGCATGTCCTTACAACTCTTCTTAAACAGTGGCACCACGTTAGCCAAACTCCAGTCTGCCGGCACCTCACCTATGACCATCGATGATACAAATATCTCAGCAAAAGGCCAAGCAATCACTTCCCCTGCTTCCCACAGAGTTCTAAGGTACACCTCATCAGGTCCTGGAGATTTATCCACGTTTACCCATTTAAAGACATCCGGCACATCCTCCTGTTGAATATGGACATTCTGCAAGATGTCACCATTTATTCCCTCCAGTCGCAATCTTCGATATCCTTTTCCACAATAAATACTGAGGCAAAATATTCATACAGTATCTCCTCCATTTTCTGTGGCTCCACACAAAGGCCGCTTTACTGATCTTTTAAGGGCCCCATTCTCTCTGTGGTTATCCTTTTGTCCTTAACCAAATACCTCCCAGTAACCATTCAGTCACAGCAAACAGTCTCATAGAAAGCCTGTACTCATCTCACATCCCACAGTGATCATAGAATCACTGCAAAACGCCTCATAGAGAGCCTGTCCTCATCTACAAGCCTCCCAGTATCCATTCAGTCGCTGCAAACTGGCCTCATCTACAAAGACCCCAATAAATATGAGCACACTGTCCCCACAATGAGGTGTAGTTTTGAAGGGATAGCGGACTTGAAATGTTAATTCAGATTATTCTTCAAAGATGCTGCTAGACATGCTGAGGTTTTCCAGCAATTTCTGTTTTTGTCTCACACTGAGGCTCGTGTGATCTACACACCTCCCAATAACTATACATTGAGTGTCACAGTAATTCTGCTCTGACATGCATAGCTCCCAGTAACTATACACTGACTGTAAAGAGTCTGGCCTGATGTGCACATCCCCCAGTAACTGTACACTGACTGTAAAGAGTCTCACAGTGAATCTGGCCTGGTCTACACACGTTCCAGTATCTATACGTTGACTTTAAAGAATCTCACGGCGATTCTAATCTGAACTGCACACCTCCCAGTATCTGGAGGGTGTCTGTAAACAATCTCACACTGAGTATGACCTCATTTATCACGTCTCTGTCACTATACAGTGTCTGTAGACAGTCACAGAATGATTGTGGCCTCATATACACACCTCCCAGTCAATATAATATCAGTGTAAAACAGTCTCTCAGTGAAACTAGCCTCATTAATGCACCACCCAGTAACAATATGTTGACTGTAAACCGTCTCATTAAGAGTCTGGACTCATCTGCACACCACCAAGTGTTGATTTTGAACAGTCTAACACTGAGCATGGCTTTTCTTTAAATTTCAAAATTATATTTTATTCATTAGAAATATGTTTCTGCACACATATAATCACAAATGCAGTTAGGCCTTTGCCGTTGCATGTCATGTGACAATAAAGGATATTACAAGAAAGAATATTCTGTTCAAGTAAACAAACAAAATATTGGCAATGACTTGAACCAAAAATCAAAAACGCTCTCTTATATGCACATAATTAAACCTACGGGAATCACTGGGAGGGTCCGATAACTGAGTGAACCCCCATTTCCCTTCACCAGGAAGACCTGAGATAGTAGTCTTCCCCACTGCACCGTGGCAGCAGCTGCCCCAAGCTCTACTCCATCCTACAGCACGTCCGCCTGGACACTGAGATGTGTCTGTCTGCAACACTCAGTCAGGGTCAACTCCTCGCTCTGGAAGAACAACAGGTATCAGGCAGACCAATGTGCATCGTTTATTGAGGTGACGGTCCTCCAGGTTAGTTGATATTTGGCCCAGTAACTACATAGTGACTGACAACAGGTTCACAGTGACCCTGTATTTTTCACCATCCTATCAGTGCCTGTTGCCTGTTCCACAGTCAGCCGAGCCTGACCCTTACTTCCTGTGAGTCAATACATTGTGGCCTTTTCTACTTAGCCCCTGCCTTTGACAATGGAGACAGAATTCCCTCCAGGCCGCATGTCATTCTCCTCATGCCTTGGTGCTACAATGTACACCACGTGTCTCTCCTTTTCCCTCTTGAATAGTTCTTGTGAACCCCAACCCCGTCCCTGAACCCATCTTCCAACTGCAATGTTGGGTAATCCTCACTCAGGGCACTGCCACGACTTCTCCAGCTCGTTCATATTTCTTTACAAAACAGAAATCATACATCTGCAAACATATTGCTGTTCAATGGTGGAATTAACTTTATTTTATATGCAGAAATCAAAAGCAGAAAAATCACATCTGGTTATACATGCGAATCATTTCACTGAATACAGCTGTGCAAAGAAATGATATCTCTGCTGTTCAAACGATTCCAACACTACAATATTGGAGAGAGAACATTTGGAAATGGTGCAGAAACTGCAGATTGATTAAGAGGAAACTGAAGACATGCTGCTCCCAAACTGTTAAACGATTTGGTAAATGGAATGCTTCATTCAGGCGATTAAATCTGTTTTACTCATTCTTTACTGATCTCCTTCCCATCCGATTTTTTCCACTCTCTGAGTCACCCCAAATGTGTAGCTTCCTTTCCTTCCCCAGCATGGCCTTACCCCTTCCTTTACCGCGGTTATGTAACTGTTTCTCTTTAGTGTCTGCTTTATTTCCAGGGGACATATTGCAGTCGTTGAGACCATACAGCTAACTGGATCTCATAGAATATGAGTTCCCTGATTGGGGCTGTTAATCTGGCTGACAGCTAAGAAAGGTCAGTGTCAGAGATGTGGTCTCTGAATGAGACAGTGATAAGACATGAGGGCTGCTCATGTGTAAATAAAGGGGGGCTTAAAGAAGGACATCAGCCTCAGTGCAAGTATTTCACATCCAACTCCAGCACTGGGTTTGAATGTTACTATATATCCTTCGTATTAGAGTCACAGTCAGAGAGTTAGAGAGATATTCAGCAATGAAACAGCCTACCAGGTATCCTAAATAAATCTATCCTTATTTCCAGCATTTGGCCAATATTCGGTAAAACCCTTCCTATTCATATACCCATTCAACTGTATGGATGGATGGGAACCAGATGCATTTCAGTGAGGGGTTCGACAGGGTTCCTCATGGTAGACTGGCTCGCAAGGTTAGATTACATGGAGTACAGTTTATTCAACCTCTCCCTATCGATCAAACCCCGTAAACCTGGCGACATCATTGGAAATGGTTTCTGAACACTATCAAATATTGTTATGAAACATTTCTAACTGCAGTGATCAGCAGGATTTCAATAAGGTGAAAATGAGGACTGCAGATGCTGGAGATTCGAGTCAAGACTAGAGTGGTGCTGGAAAAGCACAGCAGGTCAGGCAGCATCCAAGCCGCAAGAAAGTGGACGTTTCGGGTAGCAACCCTTCATCAGGAATAAGACTGGTTAGAATAAGACTGACACTGAGAATGTGGGACCACTATTGGGTTGCATTGACAGATGTGTTGCTGGACAGGAAAAAGACGTTGTGAATGCAATTGATTTTGACTGTGAGGGTTTCTTGAATTTATTGAGTGGATAACTAACACTTTATCTCTGATCACATCCAATATGATTCGTTGAATGACAAGCAGAAATGATATCAGTGTAAGTTAGTAAATTCAGATTATTATAACGATTTGAAATGTGATAGATGTATTTGAACAGGCACGGCACCCATTTACAGAAATTCCCAGATCCCTTATTATGTTAAATCAATTCTTGGAGCCAATTCGATGCAGTATTCTGGTGCGGAGCATTCTCTACACAGGAATAGGCCTTTTCCATCACACCTTCTGATATGAAACCCGGTATTCTCCACTGCAGCCAGCTTTTCCCGGATTTCCTGGTGTCGGCTCTGATCTGCATCATGTGCAAATATTTCACTGAAAACAAAATACTTGTGAATGTCTGGATCAGTCCATATGTCCCGAAATGGGGAACTATGCAAGGCTGGGATGATCTCACAATTCCCCGTGTTACTGAAACAGTGATCTAGACATGGGCTGTAGGTGGTGTAGAGAATGGTACAGCCCACTGGCTGGTTATTGTGCTGGGTTCTGTTATTCAGCAGAGTTTGGAAAAGTTGAGCCGTGGTGCGGTTCCCGTTGATCTGGGCGGGATTCAGCAATTTACTTTCTGGGCAACGACTGCCGCTGTTCGGGAAGACAGCGAGGTAGTTTTCACCTGGATAGTTAAGGAAATTGTTCACATTGTAGGTAATGAATGGCCGTCCTGGTCTGCTGGCGTTCAAGTCTACATGTCTGTTGGTCCTTCCGCACTGAGAAACAGGTAAAGCCACCAGGAAGGCGAAGTGTTGTCTCCCCTAATCGGTCACCTGGTGCCCTGATGCTCTGCGGAAACTGAAAGAGGTAAAGTCAGGCTGTCAGTCAAGGAACAGAGTTTGGGTAAAACATTCTCTTTGCAGAGTCAATGTGCACAGTTTGAGATGTGTGGCTTGGAACAATGCCCATCATATTAAAGAAAACGTGAAACCCTGCAATTCACATTTCAAGTTCTTGCATGAGATGGTCAATGTTGATTTCCTTTGTATCCCTATCCCATTGTTGTAGCAAATTCAGTGAGATTAGTGAGATGTTTCAAGAGAGAATCAAGTTAATTAACAGAGAGCAGAACAATGTTACTTGTTTTTGGACAAATCCTCCTGCAATGAATCAGAGAATGCCACAAGCCTTCTTGATAACTCGCTGTAACTTCATTTTAAGTTACTTTGACTGATGCACAGCTTGATGCCGCATGATACACGGGATGGTTAGAAATAAATAGAGACTGGGAGAGAGAGAGAGGGAGATAGAGAATGAGAGCTATAGGTGCAATCAGTGGGAGCTGGATGTAGGGAGAATCCTGGAAGATTTGTCAACCGGAAAATTGTTTGGGGCATACAGTGACAAACAGAACAAAAGGCTTGCAGACTGACAGGAAATGGGAATAATAGCTACGGAGGCAGAGGGAGACAAAGGGAAACTGAGAGGTGAGTGAGATGATTCAGTAAACAGTAAAATGTTGCCTGTGTGGGGAATTTGGACTTTCTCTTCAAAGCTCACTGCGATGTATTTCACTCTATCCTTCATTTCGGGGTCAGCGGGAGCTATCGATTTCACTGTTAGAGATATGACACCGGGAAATCTGGTAATAGTTTCCTGTAAGTCCCTTCTTCTGGGAGCACTGAGAGTCCTGGCTAATAGGTTTAGTCTTATTTCCAACAGCTGCAGAGAACGGTGGGCGGCACGGTGGCACAGTGGTTAGCACTGCTGCCTCACAGCGCCTGAGACCCGGGTTCAATTCCCGACTCAGGCGACTGTCTGTGTGGAGTTTGCACGTTCTCCCCGTGTCTGCGTGGGTTTCCTCCGGGTGCTCCGGTTTCCTCCCACAGTCCAAAGATGTGCGGGTCAGGTGAATTGGCCATGCTAAATTGCCCGTAGTGTTAGGTAAGGGGTAAATGTAGGGGTATGGGTGGGTTTCGCTTCGGCGGGTCGGTGTGGACTTGTTGGGCCGAAGGGCCTGTTTCCACACTGTAAGTAATCTAATCTAAACTCCCTATACCTGCCATATCCTCGCCATTTATTACCAGTCTGCTCCAGGCAACCAGGCTCTGACTTGACCTCAGATTGAGCACAACCCCCAGCTTACAGAGATGGTCAGGTAAGATCTGTTTCACTGACACTTACCAATGGACAATGCCAGTCAAGGTAAGGGTTTCGAGTACAGCCGCATCTGACATGGCGATTGTGAGCAGCAGCAACAGGAACAGGCAGAGTGCCCGCATTTTGAAATTTGTCAGCACCTTTTTACCGTACTGCAGGGAAAACACAGAAAAAATCTGAAAAGGATGAAAAAAACAACTTGTTCAATTCATCCTACATTGGCAAGAGTGTGAAAGATATGCAGGGACACACATGTCAGCAAACAGAAAATGTCTGTCTATCTCCTAGGTGATGCTTGCCCAGCAATTAAGCAGATGTTCCGGTTATCTCCCTTGGGTACGATTTGCAGGTGACGATTGGAGTTTCTTACACGAGTCATAGGACACTGCTAACGCATTCCCGATAACTCCTGGAAGAGGGGATGTGTGGAGGATATGTAGAGGGACAGCGCTGGACAGTGAGCGAGAGGGACCTCGGGACAGTGAGAAAGCGGGAGCGCGGAACAGTGAGAGAGAGGGTCAGAGCTGGACAGTGAGAGAGAGGGAGCGCAGGACAGTGAGAGAAAGGGACAGCGCTGGTCAGTGACAGAGAGAGACTGTGCGGAACAGTGAGAGAGAGGGAGCTCGGGACAGTGAGAGAGAGGGAGCACGGGACAGTGAGAGAGAGGGCGCGCTGGACAGTGAGCGAGAGGGAGTGTGGGACAGTGAGAGAGAGGGACAGTGCTGGACAGTGAGGGAGTGCGAAAGCTCTGGCCCGTGAGAGAGAGGGACAGCGAGGGACAGTGAGAGAGAGGGATAGCGCGGAACAGAGAGAGAGAGGAACAGTGCTGCACAGTATGAGAGAGAGGAACAGCGTTGGACAGTGAGAGAGAGGGACAGCGCTGGACAGTGAGCGAGAGGGAGCGCGGGACAGTGAGAGAGTGCGAAAATTCTGACCTGTGAGAGAGAGGGACAGCGAGGGACAGTGAGAGAGAGAGGGACAGCACGGAACAGAGAGAGAGAGGGACAGCGATGCACAGTGTGAGAGAGGGACAGCGCTGGATAGTGAGAGAGAGGGCGCACAGGACAGTGAGAAAGAGGGACAGCAGTGGACAGTGAAAGAGGGAGTGCTGGACAGTGAGCGAGAGGGAGCACTGGACAGTGAGCGAGACGGAGCACGGGACAGCGAGAGAGAGGGACAGCACTGGTCAGTGACAGAGAGAGACTGTGCAGGACAGTGAGCGAGAAGGATCGCGGGACAGAGATAAAGAGAGAGGAGCAGCACGAGAAAGAGAGAGAGGTGGACAGCACTGGTAGTGAGAGAGAGGGAGCGTTGACCAGTAAGCGAGAGGGACAGCCCGGGACAGTGAGCGAGAGGGACAGCCCGGGACAGTGAGCTAGAGGGACAGCGTGGGAGAGTGAGCTAGAGGGACAGCGTGGGACAGTGAGAGGTAGGGACAGCGCGGGACAGTGAGTGGTAGGGACAGCGCTGGACAGTGAGCGAGAGGGACAGTGAGAGAGAGGGACTGCACTGGACCATGAGAGAGAGGAACAGCGCGGAACAGAGAGAGAGGGGGACAGCGCTGCACAGTGTGAGAGAGAGACAGCGCTAGACAGTAAGCGAGAGAGACAGTGCTGGAAAATAAGCGAGACGGAGAGAGCTGGACAGTGAGCGAGAGGAATAGTGTGGGATAGTGAGCGAGAGGGACAGCGCTGGACAGTGAGGGAGAGGGAGCGCGGGACAGAGAGAGAGAGACGGAGCACAGGACAGTGAGAGAGAGGGACAGCGCTGGACAGTAAGGGAGAGGGAGCGCGCGACAGTGAGAGAGAGGCAGCACAGAACAGTGAGAGAGAGGCACTGCGCTGGACAGTGAGCAAGAGGGAGCGCGGGACAGTGGAAACGAGAGATCTCTGGAAAGCGAGAGAGAGAGAACGTGGGACAGAGAGAGAGAGTGCAGGACCCCGAGCAAGATAGCACATGGGACAGCAATCAAAGAAGAGTGCAGTACAGCGAGCGAGAGAGAGCACGGAACAGTGAGAGTGAAAGCACGGGAAGATGAGAGAGAGAGCGTTCGACAGCAAGTGTGAGAGAGTAGGACAGAGAGAGAGCATGACAGAGAGTGACGGGAGAAGCGAGAGGGGGAGACAGCAAGAGAGATGGGGAGAGAGCGAGAGAGGGGGACACTGTGTGTGAGAGAGAGAGGGATAAAGAGGGAGGAGGATTGAGGGAGGCACAGATGGAGAAACAGTGAATACGACATATATAAAGAGACACAGCGACAGACAGAGTAAGTGCAAGATAGAAAGAGAGAAAACGAAATGAAAAGCAAGAGAGAGGGACGGACAGCAAGAAAGAGAGGAAGGGGCAGCAATAAAGAAAGGGTGGGACATCCAGTTGGAGAGAGCTAAATAGAGACACTACACATATATATATATATAGAGAGAGAGAGAGAGAGAGAGAGAGAGAGCCAGAGAGACGAAGAGGGGAGAGAGAGAGAAGCGCGAGAGAGAGTGAAAGCGGGAGAGAAGAAGAGACAGTGTGAGTGAAAGAAAGGAGGGAATAGAGTTCGGGAAGAGAGTAGTGAAAGAAAGAGACAGAGAGAATGAGTGACAGAGAACGTGAGATAGAGAATGGCAGAGACTGGGAGCTGGAGAAATACAGTGATAGAGGGAGATACAGTGGGAGAGGGGGAGACAGTGAAAGAGGGAAAGGTGGGGGAGAAAGGGAAAGAGATACAGATAGTGAGAGATAGATAGCGGAAGTCAGAGAGAAAGAGACAGAAACAGAGATGCACAGAGAGATAGGCAGAAAGGGAGACAGACAGACAGGAAGGTAGCGACAGAGTGATAGCAGGTAAAGAAAAAGCAGGATGGAGAGAGAAAAAGTGAGACAGAGAGAGACTGGCAGAGGCTGTGCGAAAGTCTGAGAATCAGTGAGAGAGAGAAAGATAGTGTAAGAGAGAGAGACAGCAGTTGAGACGAACCGAGGAAAGAAAGACAGTGAGAGACAGCAAGATACAGAAAGAGACACAGACAGAGAGAAATGAGAGGGAAAAAAACACATAGAACAAGGCAGACGGAGAGACAGAGTGATAATGACAGAGACAGATAGACAGACTGAGTCATAGAAAGAGTGAAAGAACAAGACAGAGAGTCAGCGTGTGAGAGCACGAGATAGTGAGAATGACCGAGCAAGACAGAGAACAGAGAGAAGGGGTGAGGGAGATTGTATCAAATGGAGACAGGCAGAGAGAGAGAGGGAGAGACAGAAAAGATTCATCAACCTGAACCACCTCTTCTCTGAACTGATTACCGACTCTGCCCTTGAACCCTCAATTGAAGTCACTGTCCCTGTTGGCCCACTCCTTCTTTTAATTTGGCCAACAATTATATTTTGGAAAACATCCATCTCGGCCAGACGAACAACAAATATCCAGCCACCTCTTGCGTCAACAGGGATTGAACGCAAAATGCAGAAGATAATTTCGATTGCAGTTGTATATTCCTTTCCTTCTAAAAAACTCGATTTCTATAACGTGGTACCTAGTCCCAGACTCCCCCGAACGAAATACGTTTATTCATCATCCAAACATTCAATGGAATGAATCATTTCTATGTCAGAAGGCAAGTACTTCATCTGAAGAAATACTTTTACGTTGATCTCTCCACTGGAAGCATAACCTTCCCTCATAAGGTCAGCGATACTGTACACTTTACTCAAAGGCTCAAGCCAGCTGACATCTGGCAAGTGGACAACCTGACAGTGAAGCAATGCCTCCCCACTGCTCCTGATAATGCGACAGTCTGTATACTATGTAGTCTGGTTAGCCTCCATTTAAGTCAAAGATTTTAATGATTTCATCATTTGTTCCAACTTTGAGTTGCAAACATGAGCAAAAGCCTAATAAACATCTAATCGTGGAATCCAGGGGAAGGTAAAGAGTGTTGTCAATAAAAGGACGAGGTGTACAAAGCTGATGCTGGGTGGTGGGGAGCGTTTTCTGGTGCAGTGGTAATGTAGTAAATGTATAAAATATAATTAAAGCTGAAGTTAAACCCCGGGCCTGGAGACTCAGAACAGGTTCTAATTCAGTAAAGGGAGGGACTAACAAAATATTGCATTGTGAGAGAAAACACCATGAAATTAAACTAGTTAGAGATACAAATGTGTTTGCAACAGCTTTCTGCAGGTAAAGCAAAATGTGATCAGGAAAGTCAAATATGTGTCCTCGATTGGCAGCAGATGAAATGCTGAAATTGGGACAAAGTAAACAACAGAGAATTAAAGATGATATTTTTGGTCTTTTTCTCAGAGACAAAATTTCACTAAGTTTCTCAATAATACGACAGACACGATACCCTTGTCAAAGTGTGGAGACAGACGAACTGGTCATTCATGAACTGAAGTAAAAAATAGAACATAGAAAAGTACAGCACAGAACAGGCCCTTCAGCCCACTTTGTTGTGCTGAGTATTAATCCTAATCTAAAATAAAATAACTTAACTACGCAGCCCTCAATTCACTGCTGACCATATGCATGTCCAGCAGTCACTTAAATTTCCCTAATGACTCTGCTTTCACCACCACCGCTAGCACCGCATTCAATGCATTCACAGCTCTCTGCATAAAGAACCTACCTCTGACATCTCCTTTATACTTTCCTCCTAACACCTTATAAACTATGACCCCTCGTGCCAGTCAATCCCATTAGCACAACATTCTCAATATAGTTCCTCTCCATTCCAGCAGTAGATTTGTTTTTAGCTATCCACCATGCATTTCACAAGCGTTGTTAAATCAATATTGTTCCCTCTCTGCAGATAATTTTCAAACAGTGAGCTGCCTGCACATTGAGGAAAATATGTACTGATTGCAACTGCTGACCTTGAACCGGGTAAAGTACAAACTATATTTAACTTGCACTATGGAGATTGAATTTGTTCCAGACATGATTGATTCAGTGGGACGCATTACATCTTGTTTGAACCCTATTTCAAAAACAAGGGCAAAAGTAACAGGTTTGGTGAAAACTGTGCACAGCCCATTCATCTTTAAAGAGATAGGCCAATGAGCAAATGGAAAGGAGAGGGTGCGAAGCCAAACTAAGCTGCACGGCAACGGAATAGAAATAAAAATATAAAGGATATATGCAGGTAATGGTATGTTCCTTGGGGTGTGTTGCTGAACAACGAGACCTTGTAGTGTGGGCTCATAGTTCCTTGAAAGTGTATTTTCAGGTAGATAGGATAGAGAGGAAGGCATTTCGTTTGCTTGACTTTTCTTTTCAGTGCATTGTGAGGTCCCGTTGCGGCTGTACAGGATATTGTTTCGGGTTAAAAATGAGGTCTGCAGATGCTGGAGATCACAGCTGAAAATGTATTGCTGGTTAAAGCACAGCAGGTTAGGCAGCAACCAAGGAACAGGAAATTCGACGTTTTAGGCATAAGCCTGTTTCGGCCAATTTATGAATATTACATGGAATTCTGGCCTCTCTCCTTTAAGAAGGATATAATGAAACTTCAAAGCGTTCAGAAAAGATTCACAATAATGTCACCATTTGAGGGTTTGAGGTAGAGTGAGACACTGAAATGCCTGGGGCTGTATTCCCTGTAACGATTGTCACAGAGGAGGGAACATTTGCTTTTTATTTATAAAATCATGAGGGCCTTGGAGAGGGTAATTAAGATTGTATTTTCCATGGGCTGGGTGAATCCAGAAATAGAGGCAATGGCTTTCGGGTGAAGGGAGGAATTCATAAGGACCTAAGGGGTAATGTGTTTTCTTCCGCAGTCCATGATGTGTATATGGAATGAGCTGCCAGAGGAAGTGACGAAGGCTGACACATTTCAAACATTTATTGAACGTCTGGATGAGCATATAACCAGGAAGAGTTTCGAGGAAAATGGGACAAATGGAACTAAATGAAACTGGGATATCTGGTCAGCATGGACGACTTGGAAAAGAGTGTCTGTTTCCATGTTGGACAACACTATGAGACACCAATAAGAGCATGAATGAACTGTGATCTAACCCTTCATTCCTTCCTTTGTCCCTTATCTACAACATCTTCGTCCTCAATTCGATTTCAAACAGGAACACACTTCCCGTTGTGTTATGGAATACACATGGTCGTCGTCCTCATCCCTTGTGGCATGTCCTGCTACCGAGCACAGCATCTGATTTCAGGTCAGTATGCAGTACAGATGGCAGTCAGTGCCGGGGGGAGGTGTGTCTTGAATACATAAAATCGTTGATATCATCGATGAAATTCCAGACTCTAACACCGTATTAATTAAACATGCGAATATTACATTGTGAGTTGGAATAGAGAAAGCTGAATTTTATTTTCTGTCGCATTCTATTCCTCAATCAACATTACATTTGGAGTGTTTCTGTTACGTGAGACAGAACACTTCTCCCTTCTCAAGGGCCGAAAAGAATGAGGGAATAAATGCTGAACCCAGCCAATGATGCCCACATCCCATTACCGAATGAAAAAAAAACATTCCCTTTGTCTTCCTCATCACTCACTGCCTCTGAAGACAAAACAAACCATCCTCACTTCCCTCGTCCCACGCCTCGATGACATTGGCAAAACATTCGAAAATTTGAAGTCACCATCCCATGAGCTCACACTAGTTTGTGTACAACAAAATGGTAAATAATATTTCATACTTACCAAATTGTAGTAAAGGGGTATAAGCTCCAACAATGCATGGCTCGGGTCTGTTCCTCGATTTCACTCACACAGGCAGACACAGACACGCACACGCATATACACACACACAGACACACACATATTACATCTCTTGTTAAACAATCCCTGAATGTCAGATTAACGCCGAACATCCACACACTGGGTCAGGCTCAAGACACACCTCCCCCCGGCATTGAGTGACTTCTGTACTGCATACAGACCTGAAATCAGATGCTGTGCTCGGTAGCAGGACATGTCACAAGGGATGAGGACGACGACCATGTGTATCTTCAGAACAGCAATCTAACAGGGAATCAGAACAGAACAGTGAGAAGCAAATAAAGAATTTGGTGTTGAATTTGTAGAGTAGTTCAGGTCTTGCTATGTGTGTGTACATGTCTGTGCGGCTTGCCATTGCGATTGCCTGTATCTGTGAATCTGAATGTAAGAAAATGAAAGCAGAGAGTGAATTTAACTCAGCACCTCTTCTCAGATTATGCATGCCTTTAAAAACATGTATTGTGATTTCAGCTGTATAAAACTCCATGTTTTACCTGTCTGGGGAATTTCTTGATGACTTCAGAGTGGAGTGGCGTTTCCTCTGCATCCAATCCTGTACTGGCCGTACCATGGGGGTTGTTGTGGACACATTAAAAATAGCCTGACACTATATCCAACTCTATCCTGTCCCTAACCAGAAAGTGTTTGATGGGGACAGAGTAGGGGGATATTAACTTTGGAACATAAGAACTATGCTAAGATATTCCGCCCTTTAGCCTGATCTATCATTCGATGTGGTCATGGCTGATGTGCCCCCTCACTCCAAGTCCCTTCCTTTGGCCCACACCCCTCAAGACCTTCACTGACTAAAACCATATCTGTCCGAGATTTGAACTGAACAGCAGACCTGGCATCTTTGCTGTTTATGGCAAAGGATTCCAAATCTGTCTCACGCCTTGTGTCTCAAAGCACTTCTTAAATCTCTCCTGAGGTCTCTGGGCTTTCAGTCTCAGGCTCTGCTCCATCTCGTTTTACAATCTGCAAACTCTAAGAATTCTTTATTTTGAGGAAAAATGCCTCATCCAGTTGATATCTAGTTACTCTCAAGTGCCCTAGCTGAGCCTTCACGTCTCATCTTTACATAAGCTGGTTTGTGTGGCATTTCAGGAAGACTTAGGATGCGGCCTAGCTCTACAGAATTCAAACTTTGCGACAGATACTGAACTAGTCTAAATTATTGGTGCTGGAAAAGCACAGCAGGGCAGGCAGCATCCGTGGACCAGGAATATTGACGTTTCGGGCAAAAGCCAATATCATCAGGATCTGAACAAGTCTGTACACGTGCAATTCAGTGGGTGAACTATATCAGTTTTGGCATATATGTGTCGTGCAGATATTTAGTGCTTGGAAAGTAAGACAAACACTTGGGAAACGTGACATTGTCTCAGGGATTCACTGCAAACAGTCTCTGGAATTTGCATTTAATCACCTTCAAAAAACTCTTCCATTTACTACCTCTGTAACGAATATTCATATTGCGATGATACATTCACATGGGACAGAAATCAGCTTTTGATTCATTGCACGTTTCGACAGTAATTTGGAGATAAGTAACAGAACAGAAGCTTTCTGTGAATTTCTGCTACCAAATTAACATATGATCGTTTAATTTATCTTGTCTTCGTTATAACATCCACAAAGCATCAATTCACATGTCACATTGTTTCAGTTCTCCTAACAATTCACCAGACTCGCCATATTTAAACCAGGTCAAGTAGAGAATGGGATTACATCGAGAATAGAGTTCTCTCTACTCTGCAGCTTTTGAAATTCCCAGGCCACCCACTTTCAGCGTGGGTGAGATATTGATAAAATCACCGACTTTCCCCATCCTTAGCGCATCAAATATATTCAGGGCAGCAACATCACTGGGTTAAATCAGAGTATATGCCCCTGCCATTTTCAATCTGGACCTCACCGAAACATGTGGAGAATGAAGTCAGATGCAAAGTAAAGAGCCCTCTATACTAACCCAATTAAGCACTCCCTGGACAGGTGCAACACAGTATTCAATGCAGAGTAAAGCGCTTTCTACACTGTTTTGATAATACGCTCCCAATATAGGCAGAGCACTGGGATAGGATTAAAGTTAAGCAGCATTGCAAACAGTGCAGATGCTCCCTCCAAATTACGCCGAGATATTGACAGATCAGGAGAACGGGAAGAAACTGTTTGAAGGAGGAATGATCCTGGACACGTGGGGATAAAGTGTGAGGAGAGATTGTATAAATGTTTCCGCTCAAATTGAAAAGACTCGGTGGAGATCGAATCAAAGCCTTCAAGATACCAGCTGGATGCGGGATGTTCCACCAAGGTAAAGCATGCCTACTGGTTACAGATTGTAGAACGAGATGGAGCAGAGTCTGAGACTGAATACCCAGAGATCTCAGGAGCGATTTAAGAAATGCTTTGAGACACAAGGCGTGAGAGAGATTGGGAATCCTCTGCCATAAACATCGAAGATGCCGTGTCTGCTGTTCAGTTTAATTCTCGGACAGATATGTTTTTAGTCAGTGAATTTGTTGAGGGGTGTGGGACAAAGGAAGGGACATGGAGTGAGGGGACACATCAGCCATGACCACATCGAATGATAGATCAGGCTTAAGGGCGGAATGGCTTAGCATAGTTCTTATGTTCCAAAGTTAATATCCCCCTACACTGTCCCCATCAATCACTTTGTGGTGAGGGACAGGATAGAGTTGGATATACTGTAAGGCTATCTTTAATGTATTCCCAACGCTTACTATATGGCCAGCACAGGGTTAGATGCAGAGGAAACACCACTCCACACTGTAGCCATTTTTAAATCCCCAAACAGGTAAAGCCTGGAGTTTTATACAGCTGAAATCCCAATACATGTTTTTAAAGGTATGGATAACCTGACAAGTTGAATTAATACGGTGTTAGAGACTGGAATTTCATCGATGGTATCAACGATTTTATGTATTCAAGACACACCTGCCACCGGCACTGAGTGGCTTCTGTACTGCATACTGACCTGAAATCAGATGCTGTGCTCGGTAGCAGGACATGCCACAAGGAATGAGGACGACCATGTGTATTCCATAACACAACGGGAAGTGTGTTACTGTTTGAAATCGAATTGAGGACGAAGATGTTGTAGATAAGGGACAACGGAAGGAATGAGGGGTGAGATAACAGTTCAGCTCTTTTTGGTGTCTCGTAGTGTTGTCCAATATGGAAACAGACACTCTTTTCCAACTCATCCATGCAGACCAGATATCCCACGTACATTTAGTCCCTGGTTCTATACCCATTCAGACGTTCAATTAATGTTCAAAATGTACCAGCCTTCGCCACTTCCACTGGCAGCTCATTCCATATACACATCATGTACTGCGTAAAAAAAAATTACCCCTTAGGTGCCTATGAATTCCTCCCCCTCACTCTAAAGCCATTGCCTCTATTACTGGATTCCCCAGCCCATGGAAAATACAATCTTAATTACCGTCTCCAAGGCACTCATGATATTATAAATAAAAAACAAATGCCCTCCTCTGTGATGATCGTTACAGGGAAAACAGCCCCAGGCAGTTCAGTGTCTCACTATCCCTCAAACCCTCTAATGATGACATTATTGTGAATCTTTTCTGAACGCTTTCAAGTTTCATTACATCCTTCTTAAAGGAGGGAGACCAGAATTCCATGTAATATTCATAAAATGGCCGAACCAATATCCTGTACAGCCGCAACGGGACCTCACAACTCTTATTCTAAATACACTGAAAAGGAAAGGCAAGCAAAAAAAACGCCTTCTTCTCTATCCTATCTACCTGAAAATACACTTTTAAGAAACTATCAACCTACACTATAAGGTCTCGTTGTTCAGCAAAAACACCCCCCCCCCCCCCCCACCCCAGAAACATACCATTACCTGCATGTATCCTGTACTGATTTGCCTTTCCAAAATGCAGCACATCACATTTATCCAAATTAAACATTATCTGCCACTCCTCCGCCCACTGGTCGAACTGATCAAGTTCCCATTGTACTCTGAGATAACGTTCTTCGCTGTCCACTGCATCTCCAGTTTTGGTGACAGCTGTACACTTCCTAACAATAACTCCTATGCTCACTTCCAAATCATTTTAAAAATAATGAAAAGCAGTGGACCACTGCAGATTCCGTATGACAAAGCATTGTTTAGAGGCCTGCAGCCTGGAAAACAAACAACCAACACCACCGCCTCTCTTTTACTTTGGACCCAGTTCTGGATCGAAATAGCCAGGTTTCCCTACATTCCATGTGATCTAACCATGCTAATCAGTCTACCATATGAAATATTACAAATGCATTACGAAATACCCAAACATCACGCCCACCATTCTGCCCTCATCATTCATCTTCCTTCACTTCTTCAAAAAATTGAGTCAAGTAAATGAGACATGACTCTCTTGCATTAAGCAGTGTTGACTATCCCGAATCAATCTTTGTCATTCCACATACTCGCATATCCTCTCTCTCAGGATTCGTTCCAAAAACTGGCCCATCACTGATATTAGCTTTTTTTTGGTCTGCAGTTCCTTCCGTCCTTTCTCAAATAGTGACACCACTTCGGTGAACAGCCAGTCATGTGGCACGGCACCTTTGACTATTGATGAAGGAAAGATCTCAGCAAAGTGCACAGTAATCATTTCTCCAGCTTCCCACAGAGATCGAGAGTAATCCTGATAAAGTCCTGGGATTTATCCACCGATATGCATTTTAAGACATCCAGCACCTGATCCCTTCTAATATGGACATTTTTCAAGATATCACCATCAATTTCCACACCTTCCATTTTCTTCTTCATAATCAACACTCATGTAAAATACTCCTTTAGAATATCCCCACCTCCTGCTTCTCCATTCATCGGCTGCATTGCTGACATTTCAGGGATCCTACTCTCTCCCAAGTTAGCCTTTTGCCCTTCTTTTATTTATAACATGCACTTGGATTCTCATTAACCCGACTTGCCAAAGTTATCTCATGTCCCCTTTTCACACTCCTGATTCCCCTCTCAAGTCTCTTCCAACTACCTTTATACTCTGCTAATAATTCACTCGAACTCTGCTGCCGATACCTGACATATGCTTCCTTCTTTTTCTTAACCACGACCTCAATTTCTCTAGTGATCCAGTCTTCCCTTTTCAGACTAGCAATGTCCTTCAACCGAACAGGAACATATAGTCTCTGGATTCTCATTATCGCATTTTTGAATGCTTCTAATTTTCCAACTGTTGCTTCCTGGCAAATATTCGCCGCCACTCAGCTTCGGAAAATTCTTTCCTAATGCCTTCAACATTGGCGTTACTGCCCTTTAGAAACATTAAGTTTTAGAACTGGTCTATATTTTCCCATCCCTGTTTTAAAACAATAGAGTTATGGTCTCTGGCCCTACGTGCTTCCTCACTGCCACCTCAGTGACTTGCTCTGCATACCTTCCCAACAGTAAATTAAGTTATTCATTGTTTCTTGTCCGAACATCCACATGATTTATTAGAACGGTTTCTTACACACACTTGACGAATTCCTTTCCGTCTAAACCCTTAAAACTATGGGAATTTTAGTTTTTGTTTGCAAGGTTAACCATTGTATTACCATTGTATTATTCTTACATATTACTACGGTCGCCTTGCGAGATTGTTTATCAATTTCCAGTCGATTATTCTAGGGTGTATAGTACAATCCCGATAAGGTAATCATCCCTAAGTTCCCACTCCACATCCCTGGTTTTGTAACCAAGTGCATTCTCCTTCGATACACAGAACATCAAACGTTACAATCTCTTTGTCTCTCGATGTTGCGCCGACCTGTGGGATCACCCTGGAGCCCATCTAAACAACAGTATTCCATTCTCGTGCATATGCGTTTCCAATGTCAATTTATATGCCCTAAAAGTTAGCGAGTCTACCACTGTTGCAGGCAGTGCGCTCCATACCACTACTACTCTCTGGGTAAAGAAACTACCTCTGATGTTCTTCCTATATCGATAACCCATCAAATTGAAGCTACATCCCCTCGTGCTAGCCATTACCAACAGAGGAAAGAGGCTCTCACTGTCCAAACTACATAAATGTCTGATTAATTTCTATGTATCAATTTGGTCGCTTCTCAATTTTTTCTCTGTAACGAAAACACTCTCAGATCTCTCAACCATTTCACGTAATACCTTCCCTCCACAACTGGCAAAATCCTGGCAAATCCCCTCTGCTACATTTCCAAAGCATCCACATCTTTCCTATAATGCGGTGACAAGAACTGTCCACAAAAATCCAAATGTGGTTGTGTCATTGTTGCTTTTGATCTCGTGGACCTGAAACTCAATCCCACCATCAATAACAGCTAACAAACTCTATGCCTTCTTACTCTCCTCTCAACCTTGGTGGTAATTTCCAAGTATCTGAACTACCTTTCACCAAGGTCTCTCTTCTCATCTACACTGCCGAGAATCTTGCAATCAGCACAGTACTCTGTACTCCTGTTACTTCTTCCAAAGTGAATCACCTCACACTTTTCCACACTAAGCTTCATTTGCAAACTGTCTGCCCAGCTATGCAGCTTATCGATGTCTCTCTGTAAAATACAACATCCTTCACCACTCTCCACAACTCGACTAACCTTTGTGTCATCAAATTTACTAACCCACATTCGATGCTCTCATTCACGCTTTTATAAAAATGAAAAACACTGGCCCAAAATCAGATCCTTGCAGAACGCCACTAATAACCAAACTCCAGGATGATTATTTCCCATCAACCGTCACCTTCTGTCTACTTTAAGCTCGCTAATTTCTCATCCTAACTGCTAAATCACCCTCAATCCCATGTCTCCATATTTGTACAAGCTACAGTGGGAACCTTGTCAAATACTTTACCGAAATTCATATCTACGAGATCAATCCCTTTACCACCATCCACCTGCTTGGTCACCTTCTCAAAGAACTCACTAAAGCTCGTGAGGCACGACCTACCTTCACAAAACCGTGTTCACTATCCCTAATGAACTTATTCATCTCTCGATGATTATAAATCCTGTCTCGAACAACCCTTTTCAAAACTTTGCTGACAACCGAAGTAAGGCTCACAGGTCTATAATTTCCAAGGTGGTCGCTACTCCCCTTTTTAAACAGGGAACAACATTTGATATCCTCCAGTCTTCTGGCACGAATCCTGTAGACAATGACGATATAAAAATCAAACCCAAAGGCTGGGCAATCTCCTCCTTGACTTCCCTGAGAATCCTAGGATAAATCCTATCCAGCCCAGGGGACTTACCTATTTTCATAGTTTCCAGAACTGTGAACACACCCTCCTTATGCACCGCAATCCCATCAGGTCTAGTAGCTTGTATTTCACATTATCCACGCGCACATTGTTTTTTCTCGTGTGAATACTGATGAAACGTGTTTATTTAGAGCTTAATCTCTCTCCTCTGACTCCACGCACCACTTTGCACTACTCTGCTATATTAGCCTTAATCTTACTCTAGTCATTCTTTATTCGTGATGATGCTATAGAAAGCCTTAGGCGTTTCCTTGATCCGGCAATGAATTCTCATGTCCTGTACTGGTTCGTCTTAGGTCTATATTTGGATGTAATGCTATCCCTTATCAAAAATGATACCCCCGTCCTCTTTTCTTCCATTTTCTTACCATGCCTTACGGTTCACCTGCTTTCTTTTTTTAGCGCTCTGCTTTAGGGAACATCTCTGGGACACCCACACGAGCCAACCATACCGCCCTGTGGTCGAAACATTTCAACCCACCCTCCCACTCAATCGAGGACATGGAGGTCCTGGGCCTCCTTCACCGCCGCTCCCTCACTACCCGACGCCGAGAGGAAGAACGCCTCGGAACACTTCAACCCCAGGGCATCAATGTGGACTTCACCATTTTTCTTATTTCCCCTTCCCCACCTCACCCCAGTTCCCAACTTACAGCTCAGCACTTTCCCTTTGACCTGTGCGACTGGCCTATCTTCTCTTCCGCCTGTACATTCCACCCTCCTCCCTGACCTATCACGTTCATCCCCACCCCAACTCACCTATTGTACTCTATGCTATTTTCTCCCCATTCCCACCCTCCTCTCATTTATCTCTCCACCCTTCAGGCACTCTGCCTGTATTCCTGATGAAGGGCTTTTGCCCGAAACCTCGATTTCACTGCTCCTCGGATGCTGCCTGAAATGCTGTGCTTTTACAGCACCACAGCATTCAAGAATCTGGTTTCCAGCATCTGCAGTCATTGTTTTTACCTTTGAGCACATTATACACCCTTTCCGAGATATTCTTGATCCTGGCACGGGGAGGCAACAAGCCTTTCGCGCAGTCCCCTGCAGAATGCTTGTACGTCTGAATTACGACTTTCCTATCACAACCAATCGCTTGGAACCTGACATTTTAGGTTACATTAAAGCCTGGCTTGGTGACAGAAACTTGACTGCTGGTGCTACATGCATCTGAGATACATCTCGAGTACATCCCAAGCAGCTTTCTTCTTTAAGATGGGGATTGCCACCAGAAACTCCAGCACTACCTGCCTCTTCTTCCTAACTTTCGTAGATGTAACCCATCTACATGACTGTATCTGCGGATTTTCTCCCTTCCTATAACTGCTATGCTCCTGTAAATTCTTCACTGCCTCTAACTGCCGTTCCAGCTGATCAAAATAATCTGATTGAATTCATAACCAAACACTCTTACTGCCAACATACTCAACAGTAGCATGGAAACTCTCCCAAC